>NW_005873800.1:17540-23485 GCF_000147115.1 Myotis lucifugus | reverse complement strand
ACCAATGCATGCGTCTCCTCACATCGATGTCTTTCTCTCTCTCTCCTTCTTCTTCCCTCTTTCCCATTCTCTCTTAAAAAAATCAATGGGAAAAATATTCTCGGGTGAGGATTAAGGAAGAATATGTACGCTGAGCTCAAAAACGCGGACAAGTCATCTGACAAAGAGGCATCGACACTTCCGGTTGTAAGAAGCGGCCAGTGCTCTAGGGAATAGGACGCACTGGTAACCCCAGAACAGATGTCCCTCCAAACCCGAGACGCCTTCTGGCCACTCAGGCAGAGACACGGCAGGTCGGGCGGTGCCAGTGGGGAGCAAGCCAGTGCCCCTCAGCGCAGGCTCAGGCCCTCAGCTCCGCCTT
This sequence comes from Myotis lucifugus, assembly GCF_000147115.1. Classification (NCBI taxonomy): domain Eukaryota; kingdom Metazoa; phylum Chordata; class Mammalia; order Chiroptera; family Vespertilionidae; genus Myotis; species Myotis lucifugus. The sequence goes on along the minus strand of NW_005873800.1, from coordinate 23,124 downwards.
AAGGGCCCTCTGGGCCGAGGCTAAGGGCCCTCTGGGCCCCTCTGCGGTTGGCGGCGGCCTTGGCTCTGCCTGTAGGTGGACCCAGGTGAGCGGGGCCACAGGAGGACCGGGACTGCGCTCCTCTCAGCACCCAAACAAGCCACACTGATCTGTCTAAACCAACAAAAGAGCCCACCTCTGAGAGGCCCAAGGGCGTTCTTAGGGGCCCGCAACAGCGGGGGGAGGGGGCCTTCATCAGCCATGCAGGATAGAGTCCTGTGGCCCGGCCGGCGTGGCTCAGTGCTTGGGCATCAACCCATGAAGCAGGAGGTCGCTGGCTCGATTCCTGGTCAGGGCACATGCCTGGCTTGTGGGCTTGATCCCCAGTGTGGGGCTTGCAGGAGGCAGCCAATCGATGCTTCTATCTCTCTCTGTCCTTCTCCCTTCCTCTCTCTAAAATCAATAGACATTTAAAAAATAATGTGGAATGTGATGACTAAACACCAGGAGGAACTTAAGGGCAGAAAGCCAGCACCACACAGGAATACACGGGCCGGGGAAGTGACGTCCAGAAGGTCCCCAAGGTCATGGACGCATTTGCCAAAACTGCGATTCGGACCCACCTGCGGCCCGCCCGATGGCCCTGTACTCTGCCCCGCACCTCGCTGCGCACTCACGCGCCGTGGGTGAAGCTCTCGGGCAGGGAGCGGCGGGTGAGGGGCGAGCCCTCAGGCACTGCGGGGAGAAGCCGCTTGGACACCCAGCGAACACTGAGACACGTAACTGTATGCGAACAGAATCCTCGCCCAACGACGCCACCACCACCACCGAGGGCACTGCCAGCCCCTCCTGACGGCTCCTCCCCACCCACACGCGTGGGGGCTCACGGTTCCCCAATTCCCGTTTATCCTCTGGAATTTCTTTAGGGAACATCGGGCACATGAACAGGATTCTTGGTTTTCCCCTTTTTAAAAAAAAAAATTATTGATTTCAGAGAGGAAGGGAGAGGGAGAGAGAGCGAAACATCAATGATGAGAGAGAATCATTGATCGGCTGCCTCCTGCATGCCCCCCAATGGGGATCGAGCCCGCAACCCGGACAGGTGCCCTGACCTGGAATTGAACCCCCGAACCGTGACCTCCTGATTCACAGGTCGACGCTCAACCACTGAGCCACACCGGCCGGGCAATGGTTTCCCCCCTTTGAACACAAATGCGGCGCCTCTGCCTGGGCACATGGAGGTCTCCGCCTGGGCGTGCAGCACAGCCCCGTCCTCCAGCGACGTCTGTCGCCTGAACAGGCGCTTTCAGATCTGACAGACACGCTCACTGGCCCGTTTCCCACGCTGCCCCACCACCGCCCAGAAATCCAGGTGTGGGACCTCTGCCAATCCGAGGGGTGGACACTGGTGTTGGGCGGAGATAAAGCCGACATTGTGTGTACCCTCTGACCCAGAAATTCCATGTGTAACAACTGCCGTGGCCACGCACAGCAATCCAGCTACAAACTGTTCACTGCGGCAGTTTCTAATCCCAGAGAATAAAACAAAATAGAAATAACCTTAATGTTCTATGACAGGGGATTCGCTTAAATAATGACAGGGTTACCATTTAGAGGAATATTATATTGTAAGTTAATGTTGTGGAAAGATGTCCAATTAGCAGTAAGTAAAAAGAAGTTATGTGTGTCCACAATATTTCATCATCAGCCCGGCCGGCGTGGCTCAGTGGCTGAGCATCAACCTGTGAACCAGGAGGTCACGGTTTGAGTTCCAATCAGGGCACACGCCCTGGTTGTAAGCTTGAACCCCAGTAAGGGGCGTGCAGGAGGCAACCAATCAATAGTTCTCTCTCATCATTGATGTCTCCATCTCTCTCTCCCTCTCCCTTCGTCTCTGAAACCAATAAAAATATTTTTTAAAGGTCATCTTTGCCTTAAGCAGGCCCTGTTCTTAAAATTTTTTATCATATTTAATTACAAAATTACAAATAAATTAAATTATATGACAAAACACTGCATATTTTTTTTAATCCTCACCTGAGGACATGTTTATTGATTTGAGAGAGAGAGGAAGGAAGATGGAGAAGAGAGATACATCAATGTGAGAAACCCACAACCTAGCTTTGTGCCCCCACTGAGATCCAAACCCTCAACTTTTTGGTGCAAGGGATGATGCTCCAACCAACTGAGCCACCTGGCCAGGGCACAATGTGCACATTTTTAAAAAAACAACAAACAGCCGGGCCAGTGTGGCTCAGTGGTTGAGCGTCGACCTGTGAACCAGGAGGTCACAATTCCATTCCCCGTCAGGCAACAATGCCTGGCTTGCGGGCTCAATCCCCAGTGTGGGGGCATGCAGAAGGGCAGCCAAATCAATGATTCTCTTTTCATCACTGATGTTTTCTCTCTCCTTTTTTTCCTTCCCTCTCTGAAATCAATGAAAAAAAAAAAAAGATGTGGAAAGTGTTACAAAACATCCACCCAAACCAGGGCAGGGTGGGGTTGGGGGAGGGCATGAAATGGTGGCCCCCCGAAAGATAAGTTCACGTCTAAACCCCCTGGTACCCTGTGACTGGTGATCTTATTTGGAACTAGTGGCCCGGTGCACAGATTCGTGCACATTTAAAGGAAATTAATTAGAAGAAATATTTTAATATTGCTGTTCGCCCTTTCTCTATAATACAAGTGTCAACCAAATTCACGATCGGCAAAGACAGAAACACACGGTGCGATTGGTGCCAGTGAGAGCTTTATATGTATCGAGCACGTGCCAGTCAACTTAGCCTTTTATAGATACAGAATAAACTTGCTTAATTAGACCTGCTTTCTGATGCAGCTAAACTTTTTCCAGCCCAGTGAAGCACCCCAACTTCTCTTTCAGGTAATTGTCAGCAACACAGCAGTAAATATCAACAAAAAGCAGATTATTATTGTAGATCACCCAGGGAGAACAAAGGGTAAAATATTTAACTGCAGCAGCGTTTGACTATATTCTGCGCAGTGAGAAAACCTGAAGTCGTTTTCAAGGCCCACCATTTCTTACTTCTTTTCAGTCGGGTCAAGTTTCTAAACTTTCTAAATCTCCATTTTCTGGCTAATGAAAAGAAAATAGGATTCCACCGAGTCTCCTATCTACCTACTCCAGGACTTCTGTGAGGATCAAATGAGATGAGGCATGGAAAACGCTTCACAGACATTTGGTGAAAGTGTGAAACGTCTGCACCTGGCTATGAAGCAAGTCGTGTTCCTGGGCTGAAGAAACTCCAAGGAGGCTAGTTGCTATGGAGAGGAAGCTGGGCGTTGCTACATGACGTCATTACCCGGTGCCCACAGCAACCGTTTTGGGCTGGACTGGGCTGTGGGCTGCATTTTGTGCCAGGGGTTCTTGGCAGCGCTGGCTGCAATTTGGTGAGGTGTCACTCCGGGATGGTGGCGGGGCCTGTGTCCCACTTGGGGGAAGCTGAGTGTTGGTTTGTGGGTGCCAGGTCCATGGTGCCAGTGTGCATCACAGCAGCTCCTGCATTGAATGTCTGCCCCCTGGTGGTCAGTGTGAGTCATAGTGACCGGTCAGACGGTCGGACACTTAGCATGTTAGCCTTTTATATATATAGATAGGACCTTTGCAACTGTAATTACAGATCTCGGGTGATCGCCCTGGATTGGTCGGCGGGCTCTAAATCTCATGACACGTGTCCTCATAAGACAGAGAAGAGGAGACACGCAGGGAAGCCATGTGAAGATGGGGGCGGAGATTGTAGGGATGTGGCCACAAGCCATGGAATGCCAAGGGCCCCCAGGAGCTGGGAGAGGCCAGAAAGGTTCTAGAGCAGTGGTTCTCAACCTGTGGGTTGCGACCCCTTTGGCGTCGAACGACCCTTTCACAGGGGTCGCCTAAGACCATCCTGCAGATCAGATATTTACATTACGATTCATAACAGTAGCAACATTACAGTTATGAAGTAGCAACGAAAATAATGTTATGGTTGGGTCACAACATGAGGAACTGTATTTAAAGGGCCAGAAGGTTGAGAACCGCTGTTCTAGAGCCTTCCGAGAAAGCACAGCCCTGCCGACACCTTGGTTTTGGACTTCTGGCCTCCCGAACCGTGAGAGAATCCGTTTCTGTTGTCTTAGCCCGTGTCACTCTGTTACGCAGCCCGGGAACACAGCTCAGGGGTGAGTCCTGTGGTGACAGCAACAGTGGGGCTCATTGTATCTCTGGATACTTAATCCCCCGCCTGCTTCATGAGCTTCCCATGTAGTCATTCATTCACTCAGAAAAAGAACAAAGATACGTTTCAAAAGGTCAGCACGCACACTCATGTGAAAACCAAGAAGAACAGAATAAAGATGATAGTGGCCTCGTGCTCAAGGACACCTGCTGGGGACACCACCCTCTGCTTTCCACCAGCTGCCCCCCCCCTCCCCGCACCCTGCGGTCCAGAACTTCCAGAACCCAGCTGTCCCCCCAGCCCACTGTCCTTCTAGGTCCCTCCTCTCCTGGTCCCTTTGCCCAAGCTCCCCACACGTGAGGGAGGTGAAGGTGCGCAGGCCCTGCAGGCTAGCGGCCCCATCTTCCCAGGGGGCCTTCCTCGCCTCAGCTGAGAACACTCCTGGCTCCCCCTCTACCCAGCCCACCAGCACCCATGGCCCCACCAGCACCCATGGCCCACCAGCACCCATGGCCCCACCAGCACCCATGGACCACCAGGCACCCAGCCCTGCCCCTCCCTGCCCCCTGGGGCCTGCCCCGGGCCCTGCCCTTGGCCCCAGGCCGTGGTGTGTCTAGGCACCTGGGCCGCCGGCACCGTCCCTCCCTGGCCGCCTTGCGTCCCTTCCCACGGCACTCAGATCCCGGCCCCGGCTCCCAGCTCCCTCGGGCTCCTCCATGGAAAAGACTGAAGGTGGACCCTACCTCCTACCACTCGCAATTATTAATTCAAAATGGATCAAAAGCCTAAACACAGGAGCTAAAACTATAAAACTCTTGAGAGAAAACAGGCGTAAATCCTCACGACTTTGGAACAAAACCAAAAGCACTAGCAACCAAGAAAAAAAAAAGATAAAGTGGGCTCGCCACAATGAAACACTGCGAAGGACAATCAGGAAAGCGAAAACACAGCCGACGGCATCAGATAACAGTTCTGCAAATCGCCTATCTGATCAGGGGCTCGCATCAGGAATCCATAAAGGGCACTCACAATCCGATCATGAACAGATAAAACCCCAATTTAAAAATGGACAAAGGGTCCGGCAGGCGTGACTCAGGGGTTGAGCGTCGACCTATGAACCAGGAGGTCACGGTTGGATTCCCGGTCGGGGCCGGGCACATGCCCCGGTGACGGGCTCCATCCCCAGCGTGGGGCGTGCAGGAGGCAGCGATGGACGATTCTCTCTCATCATGGATGTTTCTATCTCTCTCTCCCTCTCCCTTCCTCTCTGAAATCAATAAAAATATATTTCCTCAAAATGGACCAAGGATCTGGACAAAGGTTTCTCCAGAGAAGACACAGGGCGGCCAGTGAGCACGAGAAGGCGCGTGGCCGGCCAGGCATCGGGCAGCACAAACGAGAACCAGCACTCGGCCCACTTCACACCCACTCGA
>NW_005873800.1:13870-15239 GCF_000147115.1 Myotis lucifugus | reverse complement strand
TTTTTTGGGAGACCCCCTTTCACAAATTCCCCCGGGTAACCCCAAAACCTTTCCTGGCCGTGAACACATTGGCCCCCCCCCCCCCCCCCGCCCTCCCAGCCTCGTCAGGCTCCCTGGTGCAGCAGGCCAGGCCCTGGGGACCTGAGAGGCAGGATGGCCCTTGCAGCTGGGCTGGCGGGACACCCACCCAGGGGCGGCAGCCCCACAGGAATTTGCCCTGGAGAAAAGGCAGGAGGGTGGGGAGGGGCAAGGGGCTCTGGCTGGCAGGAAACCAGGAATGTTCTGGGAGGATCAGTGACTGCTGGGAGATGGAATGCCCTGGGATTCCCAGGGCTGAGCGGGGATGGTGACGTGTCCAGGGTGGGGCCTAAAGTGTGGGGAGGTCACTGGGGTGAGAGGCTAAGAGGCTGACCTTGGGAGGGAAGAACAAAAGTTGGGTCTGGTGAGTAAGAACAGGGGACGGTGGGGAGGGGGTGACTCCATTGGGGGGACAGGCCAGGAGGCAGAGGCCAGGGCCCTTTATGGGCCAACGAAAGACCACGAGTGGGCGTGCAGGGCTGGGCAGAAGGCAGAGCCAGCGCAGGAAAGGGGCTCCTCCACACCCCAGCCCCGGGCAGTCACTAGCCGGGTGACCTCAGGGGCCGTGCGCACCCTCCCCCCTCCCAGGGGCCGCCCTGCACCTCCAGGGAGAGGGGGGACCAGGGTCTCAGGCCTCTAGTAGCTCCCTCGCGCTCACAACAGTCAGCCATGGGCCCGGAGCCTCGCCACCTCCAGCCTCCTCTAGGCCCCTCCTGGGGCTCAGCTGTGGCCCTGGCATGACCACGGGCACCGGCCCAGCCCCTCACCTAGTCCCTGGGCTCAAGCCAGGAGCGGAGCAGACTTGGGGGTGCCTGGTACGCCCCAGAAGGTCTCCCAGCTCCTGCACCAGACACCCCTGGCTGCATGGGGACCCCCAGCACCTCTTCTCCTGCTTGGCAACTCTCAGCCGCCCTCCGGCTAGGGCCACACAAGGCGCTGCCCCATGATTCCAGCAAGTTCCCGCAGGCAGGTGTCCGGGCACCCGCAGGCAGGAGGCACAGGCTAAGTCACCCACAAGCCCAGGAAGGGACCAAGGGCCAAGGCAGCCCCGTGTGTCCAACACCAACCCTGGCGGCCGAGAAGGAAACCCCCAGGCCCATCACAGCTCACTCCGTTTAGGCTTTCGGGCCAGGAACAGCTCTGGATAGAAACACCCGTTTGACCTCACTTGACTTGTTTGAAGGTCTAAAACGAAGCCTGTGTATTGCTTTTTGTTTTCAGAGTTCCCCAGATTATGATACTTTTCGGGCTCTCGCGGAATAGTATCAGGATGAAAACATGTTAGCTACCT
>NW_005873800.1:0-12659 GCF_000147115.1 Myotis lucifugus | reverse complement strand
GGCTGGACCCGGGGCTCCGCGGGCTCAACGCTATACGCACGGCGCGTGCCAGCGAGCGAACCCCACCTCCGCTTCTGGCCGGGTCCGGGGCGCAACAGCCTGAATTTTCCCCGTCCGTTCCGGTCCGGCTCCCAACCCCGTGGCAGCCCCTCCCTCTCCAGCCCCGACCTCTCCGTAACCCGATGGGATCCGGCTGCTTCACCTGAATCACCGGGCACCCTCCATCCTCCCCCTCCGCCTCCACTAAGAACCTTTCCCTTGCAACGTTGGACCCGGAATTGGTATCAACATAGAAAGGGCTCAGCCCTGGCCGGTGTGCTCAGTGGTTAGAGCGCAGGCCTGCGGACTGAAGGGTCTCGGTTCGATTCCTGATCAGGGCACATGCCAGGGTTTCGGGCTGAGTCCCCAGTGGGGGGCGTGCAGGAGGCAGCCAATCGGTGAGTCTCATTATTGATGTTTCTGTCTCTCCCTCTCCCTTCCTCTCAAAAAACATATTTAAAAAATGATTAAAAAAAATAAAAAGCCCGGCTTGAGCCCTAGCTGGTGTTGCTCAGTGGATAGAGCGTTGGCCTGCCGAGTGAAGGGTCCCGGTTCGATTCCAGTCAAGGGCACATGGCCAGGTTGTGCGCTCGATCCCCAGTAGGGGGCGTGCAGGAGGCAGCCAATACATATTTCTCTCTCATTGATGTTTCTACCTCTCCCTCTCCATCTCTCTGAAATCAATAAAAACATACTAGGTGTACCGGTTAACAATGCGGATTTTTTTCAATAGATGGAGTTACACACATGTTAATATATATGCGATTTGATATGAATGCTATTTTGTTGTATTGACAACAAGCTTCAAAACTTCATATGACAAATTTTCTGAAGGTGTTTTAGATATTTTGGAAAATATATACTTAGCTTATAAAATTTATGATGATACATGTAAAGGGTTTGGCTGGGATGCTTGTTACCCTCGGACTTTTCCTTGTCTAGTATTAGACATTTTCTGTTCCTAATCAATGTTGGCTTAGTATTGTTACTTTTGTTCCTGATATGTAAATGTTATACTAGATGCAGAAAAACAAAACTTGACAAACAGCAAAAAGACTTGGATCATAGTGGCTCAAAAATTAGAAATGATCCAGACTAGTACTTTTTAACAAGGACATATAGGATCTGACTGCCTCCCATTTACCTGCCCTTTTTTGAATAATAATAATTCGACCTTAAATGCCATCTAAGGTTATGGTCTTGCTCCATCCCCAGTGGTCCACCTGTTCAGCAAGACATGCTGACACTGAGACATCCTAGGAATGAGCCTTCCTAGCAACGTGGGACTCCATTATCCAACCAAAAGGTTGGTCATCAATGCATCCTTTGGATTGATTTATGACCAAAAGGGGGATGTGTGGACGAAAGGGGCCACCTGCTAACCTGACAGCTCAGGGAAGGCCTGCATGGCGGTCTTGCAAACTCAGAGACCTGAAGTCACCACAAAGGATGGTCTGAATTTAAACTTTAACTAAAGCAGTGATGGTGGGTAGTTACATCCCAGGCCAGTATCTTCACTGACAAGGTCAACCTTTACCTTAACTGAGCCTATCTGTCTTTTTGCATCTATGATAACAGACCCTTGAAATGTCTGGGTAACTTGTAACTTCCCTTTTTCTGGAGCCCCTGGGGCACAACCAAATGTGCTGGGCGCCAGGACAGATACCACAAATTCCTTCATTATCATGTTAATTGATCCTTCACCCACCTAAGTATGTGTCCATCATTTTACTTTTTATCCAATCCCAGGGGTTTCCCCTGCTTTGCTTTATCCCTCCTCCTTAATCTATCACCAATGAATTTCATGTAACCCACCTACGTCCCTCCTTTGATTGCAATGTATAAATACAAATGTAACCCCACCATTCTCCAGAGCATTATCTCAATTCGTTGAGGTTCTGCTTCCTGGCATATGTCGACAGTTTGGCTCAAATAAACTCACAAAAAATAAAAAATAAAAATGTCGAATTTTGTGCCAAAAAAGAGCATTTGTGGGAAGTTTTAATTCATTACTTTATTTTGAAGAACAAGTTATCATATACTTCGGGAAGCTTATGGTGAACCTGCTCCATCTCAAGATACTCGTGAACGCTGATTTAAATGCTTTAAAAGTGATGATTTCGATGTGAAAGACAAAGAACGTCCAGGTCAATCGAAAAAGTTTGGAGACCAACAATGACAAGCATTATTGGATGAAGATGCGTGTCAAACTCAAAAACAACTTGCAGAAAGATTAAATGTTGCTCAGCAAACAATTTTCGATCTTTGACAAGCAACGGGAACGATTTTAAAGGAAGGAAAATGGGTGCACATCAATGCTAAGAACATCAGCAGGCGATGCCCGAGGCCCTGCCCTGGCCTTGGCTGCTGCGTGGCCAGAGCCCACTGCTGGGGCAGGACCGCGCGGAGGAAGGCGAGGGTGTGGAAGGACATTCCTGATTCGCTTTCGTTTGGGGAAAAAGGGCCTCTTTTTTTGGTTGTTGTTAATCCTCACCCCGAGGATACTTTTCCACTGATTTCTTTTTTTTACAGAGTGGAAAGGAGGGAGGGAAGAGAGGGGGAGTGGATAAAGAGAGCAACCTGGGTTGGTTGCCTCTGAGGCCAGGATGGACCCTTCAACCCTTCAATCAAGGTACGTGCCCTCGACTGGGAACCCAACCTGCGACCCTTCCATGTGCTGGTCTCTAACCACTGAGCTCACCAGCCAGGGCAAGGACCTCTTTTAAAATCCATATGTGACGCTTGAAAAAAGCCTGTCAGGTCCTGGGTCCCCTTCACACCTGCCCCTGGGGGTGGGGGGTGGGTGGCCAGCCTCCGCCCTGTCCTGCTGTCCTGCTCCTCTGTGTGTCCACCCCCAAAGTCCCTTGCTGCCCACACCATCCCTGCTCAGCAGCTGGCCCCCCAGCCTCTCCCCACACGCCGTGGGCCACCCTCTCAGCCCCCTCAGAGCAGGCCCTGCCCTCCAAACCCCTCATCATCATCCGGGTCTGAATAGTGGGTGGGGTCAGGACTCCACAGCCTGGCACAGAGACCCTCCACGGGCTCCCCTGTGCCCAGCACATCCTGGGGGGTCTTCCAGAACGAGCCACCCACTTCCCCAAGGGAGGGGCCACTGTCCAGCTGGCTTTCCCATCCTCCTCCCCAGAATGGCCAGGCCCTGGCTCAGGGAGGGACCCTCCTGTCCTGAGGACGTGCCTCCACCGCCCCTCATGGGGGCAGCCAAGACCAGGGGCCTGGAAGGCAGCTCTGCCCCAGGAACCCAAGAAAGTATCCGCAGGGCATTGGGGCGCTGGGCCGGGTCATGAGGCCTGTGATGGCGCCGCCGCCGAGCAGCTTAACCTCAGGCCCGGTGCAGAGACCGGTGCGGCCAGTAGGTGGCGCGGTGCTGCCTGCCATCGCGGGGACAGGAGGGCCCTCTCTGACCCGCAGACCTCACCTGTCCTTCCAGCCCCTACACCTGCACGCAGCGCAGCGCTCCGCAGCGCGAGGGCAACCAGCCAGCGCTTAGAAACCGGAGGACGAGGCCCTTCGCTTACCTGCGATTCGGATGACTGCCCGCTCAGCTGGGTCCAGGACGCTGCCATTGCCGGCCGAGCCGCCTCCGCTGCGCCGGCTCCGCTGCGTCTTGCCCAGGTTCCAGGGCAGGGTGTCCCCGGGGCTGGGGGAGCCGCTGCCTCCGTTGGAGGAACCATCCTCGGCCGCTGTCCGCACCTCAAGGTCCTCCCCCGACATGGCCTGCGGGAGAGGGAGCAGGAGGGGGTCACACTGGGGGGACTGCACACCGACCCAGCACCTTCTTAACCTAGACACTGGCCCCACCCCATCCACCTGGACACGGACGCCCCCCCGCCCCGTCCCACCTCATCACACACTGACCCCCACCTTCTCCACCCACCACAGCTGGCCCCGCCCCCTCCAGCTCATCCCTCGGACACCACACAGTGACCCCTCCCAAGCACTGACCTCACTGCCTCCAGGCCATCACTAGGACAGTGCCTCCCCTCACTGCTGCCCCCCCTCCTCTTAGTCACCCAAACGCTGACCCCTCTGTGCTGTCCCCCAGGGGCTCACACATCAGAGGACACTGACCCCTACCCTTGACCCTGACCAACGGCAGGGGAGGGGTAATTACCTCCACTTGGACACTGACCCCACCCTCCACCGCATCACTCAGACACCCGCCACCCCACGCCCACAACCAACCCCACACCTGGCCCCCGTCTCCTTTAATCCTCTGACCACCAGGAAAACCAGGCCATCAGGAAGCACTGACCGCTGCCCCTCCCCTCCAGGCCCGACCCCATCCCCTGGACAATGGCGCTGTACCTCCAAGCTGTCTCCGCCTCTAAGACTCCCCAAGGCCCCACCGCCAGCCCCGCACGCGTCTCCGCAGTGAACTCCTATAAATAGCCGGAGCCGCAGCGGCGTGGGCCCGGGAGCTGGCTGCGGGCTGCGGCAGGGCTGGGAGGGAGCCGGGCCGCCGCTCAGCACCCACCCGAGCACGCACACCCGCACCCGCACCGCCGGCGCTGCCCGAGCGCACGCACACCCACGCGTGCACACTCCAGCTCCCCGTCCCCAAGAGCGCTGGCGTGCGAGGGGTGAATGGGGCTCTGTTCCCGCGGGGGTGGGGTGGCGTGGGGGCACAATGTGGGCTCTGTGCCGCGGCCCTCGGGCTAAGGTATGGGGAGGAGACAGGGGCACCCAGGGGGCCACTCCGCCCCGCCTCTCCCAGCTCCTCCACCGGCCGCCTGAGCTCCAGCCCCCGCCCGCGCCCCGGGGGCAGCCGGGCCTCCCCAACAATCTTTCCTGTCCACACCCTGGGCACCGCCCGACCAGTTCCGCAGTCTCGGGGTGCAGAGGTGGAGTCCTCCCGAGGGAGGACGGGCCGCCACGTCGCCCCTAGTTCCGGGACGTAGCCCCTTAGTTCTGAGGCCGGAGAGCCCCCACCCCACCCCGAGGCTCCCGTGAGCCGCGCGCCTCTCCATCGGACCCGGGCATACGTGCCTGGTGGCTCAGCTCAGCGAGGCTCGGCCGCCGCAGCCAGGACTGCTGGACCCGGAGAGTCCTGGGAGGCGGCGCGGGCGGGGGCGAGCTCGGAGCCCCGCCCAGGCTCCCAACCGAACGCCGCTGAGCAATGGGGCGCCCGAGTGCGCGCGGGGCCGGGAGCCCACGGAGGCGGTGGGACTGGAACACGAGTGCGGCTCGGCCTGGGCGGAGCCCCTGTCGCCAGACACGGCCCCCTCCCCGCGCACACGGGTGGGCCGGTCCGCAAGGAGACGTTGCTGGGGCGCGTGCGTGACACTAAGGCGACGTGGGGTGCGCGCCCTGGACCGCCCCAGAGGAGCAGCGGGCTCTGCCCCCGCCCCCGCCCCTGCCCCTGCCCCTCACCACGCGGAGGTCCCGCCCACCTTTCCACTGGGGTCGGATGGACTAGTTGCTCCAGCAGGTCCCTCTGCCTGGTTCCACGTTTATTCAAATAACAGAGTCGCGCTTAAGAGAGGTGTGGCCTCGGCGGAGGGTGTGGGCCGTCAGCCCTCCTCCTGGGCTCTGCTGACCCCTGGTGGCTGGGCGCGCCCCTGAGGGGACCCCGCCCCAGCCCTCCACGCTGCTCCCCGGGTCCCCGAACCTCGACAGGAGGCAGGGGCGGCTCCGGCAGCAGATCCGTAAGGCTGTGTGCAGCTGGGGCCTGGGGAGAGCAGGAGGCCAGCCGAGCGGGACAGAGCCGAGAGGGGCCGCTGGGGCTAGGAGTCCGGGGAGTGGCCCGAGGGCCCAGAGGGGTCCTGAAGGGGAACCCCGGGTATGCGCTCGCACGTGATGAGGTGGGTGGGCAGCGCCTGGGTGTCGTGAAAGATGACAAAGATGCTGGGCTGGCGGAGGCAGTCAACGGCGCTGTCGTAACGCAGGAGCCCGTGGCCCGGGGCGCGCAGAGGGGGCGCCCGCAGCTGGCGATGGCCCTGCCCGTAGTCCCCGGTCAGCACTCGCGCCACAAACACTGCCTTGTGGCCCTCGGCGTCCGGGGGCGAGTAGCGGTCTTGCACGGAGAGGGAGGCGCGCTTGGCGAAGTATACTCCCTGCCCGTAGAGCGTGCCTGCGGGCCAAAGGGCTGGGGTCAGGGCTCCCGGGGGACAGAGCCCACGCCCCGCGCCCCCAGGCTTCCCCGGCTCACCATTGCGGCCGCAGAAGCTGCGGTTGAAGCCGTAGGCACAGATTTCGGGGACAGCGGGCACCGACGTGCCGTGGTACAGGACGTGCTCCACCGGCCGCTGCTCGCAGCGCTGCTCCAGGCGCTCTCGGTACAGCTCATACTGTTGCTGCAGCAGCGGGTGCAGCACGCGCTCCACCTGCCAGGCGGCCACAGGGTTAGTTGGAGACCCGCCCCACCCTCTGGGCCAAAGGGACAGCGCTGGGGTGGGAAACCAGGAGCCCTGTGTTGGCCTGGCCTGCGTGACTCAGTGGAGGAGCCTGGACCTGTGAACCAGGAGGTCCTGGTTCAATTCCCCGTCAGGGCACATGCCCGGGTTGTGGGCTCGATCCCCAATGTGGGGCGTGCAGGAGGCAACGGATCCATGAGTCTCTCTCATCATTGATGTTTCTGTCTCTCTCTTCCTCTCTTTTCCTCACTGAAGTCAATAAAAACATATATATATGAGCCCTGTGTTGGAGGAGGTCACGGTCTGGGGAGACCGCAGGGCCAACCTTCCAGGAGGCCCTACCACTCACCAGCTCTGGGCACCACAGACAGGCCTCTGCAGAGAGAAGCTGAGCCAGGTACCTCCCCTGCACCAGGACTTCACCCCCAACACCAAGGGACACCCCTGGGCCTCGCGGTGCTGGGAAGACCAGGCGACCAGTCACACCCCAGCCATGGACGAGCTGCAGGGACCCACACAGTTTCTAAGGAAATTCTAACAGTCTGCAGGGCGAGGCAAAAGATAGCATATCCACAAAACAAAGCTAGCAAATGTGAAACAAGTACTCTGAAAATTAGCGAGTTCTTACATTAAGAATGGAATTGAACTATTACCTGAAAAAGAAAATTTTTAATCCTCACCCGAGGATATATTTTTTTTTAGAGAGAGTAGAAGAGAGAGGGAAAGGCAGAGAGAAGCATCGATGTGAGAGAAACACGTCAATTGGTTGCCTCCTGCACGCACCCCGGTCTGCAACCCAAGGTATGTGCGCTTGACCGGAATCGAACCCGGGACCCTTTGGTCCACAGGCTGACGCTCTATCCACACAGCCAAACTGGCTCGGGCTGAAAAATAATTTTTTAAAAACTCTTAAAGAATGAAATTGCTGAACGAAATCTAGCGGGGAGGCCAGATAGTAATCAGATCCTGGAGCTAGAGTTAAGGAGAGACTCCGAGTTCAGAGCTAGAGAAAAGAGTGGAAACTGTGAGAGAACCGTGAGGGAGGAGGCTGAGGCCCGTGCGAAGGGAACTGCACAGGAAGAGGACAGCAGGTGACAGGAGCACGGGAGGGACGGACGCAGTGTCCCCGCGCTGGAGGTGGCGTCTCCAGGTGGGAGGGACCCATGAGATGACAGGACAGTGGGGAAGGACACGTCCCTGCCAGAAACTGTCAACCTTCAAAGCGAAAGACCACTCATGCCCACACACACACACCAACGTCAACGCACAAACAGAAAAAGTCTCGCATCCTCACACGGGTGTCTCCCCGCTGATACCCGGCGCTAAGAAACTAGAGAGATTTTTTTTTTAACTTTCCAAGAGCAAACATTTTCAAAGAAAAAGAGTAATGTTTTTCCAAGATTCCTGGAAAGAAGACATATTCTGATCCCGAACACTATATGCAGCCACGCTGTTATTGGTGAGGACAAAATCAGGACACGTTAACATAGGCAAGAACCAGCGGTGCTCATTTAAGTGAACAGAAATGTTTAAAAAAAACCACAAATGCAACTTTTGTTTGAAAGAGAATACTTGGCATCAATATCAAATTATATTTGCAAATTACCTCTCACCGTAAAAGGCAAACAAAATTTAAAAGTTCAAGATGGTTACTACCAGGCCCTGGCTGGGTAGCTCAGTTGGTTAGAGAATCATCCAATCCACCAAGGTTATGGGTTCAATCCCCCCACCCCCAATCAGGGCACATACAAGAATCAAGCAATAAATGCATGAACAAGTGGAACAACAAACCAAGGTCTCTTTCTCTTCCTGTCTCTCTCAAAATTAATTTTTAAAAAAAAAGATGGTTAGTACCCACTCAAGGAGATGCTTCTACTGAACAGAAAACAAGATTTGTGCAAGAGGGCCGCCAGGAGCACAAGGAGCGACCCAGTGCCAAGCACAGCACAGAAAAGAACGGAGAGCGCGAGGAAAGCGAAGAGCCGCCCGTCCTCGAACCCTGGCGCATCCTCTCTCACACAATCCTGTTTTCATCACTAGGATGCATTTCTCCACGCGCTCTGTGGCTCAATGGTAAAGACATTTTCCATTATCTCTGTATCCATCAACCTGCAGCCCAAGGATGGGGCTTTGTGATGGTTGCAGAATAGACGGCGAAGCTCATTTGTCGACCTTGACGACAGAATAAAGACGATGTGTCCGACCACACTGTGCGGTGGACGACGGAGGAGGTGAGGGCGGGAAGGAGGGCGAGAAACAGTTTCCCAAGTGAAGTGGGGCAGCGGGGCCGGGGGAAGAGACTCAGGTGTACCCTCCAGAGTCACACAGGTGGTGCCTGGGAGACGCACGTGCACGTAACTGACCACACATGCAGGGAGCCAGGGACGCGGCTGCAGTGTGTCCCTCCCCTCCCCACGCGCAGAAGGGACAGCTGCCAGGTGCAGAAGTGGAGGAAATGTACTTGGTCCGAAGGTTAACGGTCATCTCCAAGAAAGCAGTGGTGGCAGGTGGTGGCGACTGGCAGGGCGGGTCTGGGGAAGCCCAGAGGTCTTGTCTCTCTGACCGGCTCCAGGTCACCCAGGTGCTGGGTCCACCCACACTTTGTGCATCGAGAGTCGAGAGCACCTGGCTGGCATCACTGGCGCATGGGCCCAGCTCTCGCTGTCTCGCCCTCCGTGAGCCTGCCCATGAGCACTCAGCCCTGCCCTCTGCTCCAGCTACTCCTCCCCCTCCATCCTCCCATCACCAGCTACTTCTCAGACTGGATCCTGTCCTCACTGCCAAGTCACCCTCCTCCCCCAGCCCAGCTCAGCTCCAGCCCTGCCCTCACCCTCACTGCCAGCTGACCAGCCCGGCAGAGCCTCCTCCTGCCCTTCCTTCTGGCCATGCAGATGCCCTGGGCCTTGCCACCCTGCAACACCCGCCCCTCCCCAGCCCTTCCTCAGCCTCGTCTCCCTGCGCTCCTGGGGTTTCTCTCTGGCTCCCACGGGGGTCCCAGCCTTTTGTGAGGCGCACCCACGCTCAGAGATGCCTCAGTTAGCGAGTGACCCGACAGGAGGAGGCGGCGGCCCTGCAGCCAGCCCTCTTCTTCTCTTTTTGTTTGGTTACTCGGCACCCGAGGATATTTTCCCATTGATCGTTAGGGAGCGTGGAAGAGAGAGGGAATGACAGAGAGAAACATCGATGTGAGAGAAACACATCGATGGATTGCTTCCTGCACAAGCCCTGACCAGGGCCCGGGCCGGGGAGGAGCCTGCAACAAAGATATGTGCCCTTGACCGCAATCGAACCCGGGACCCTTTGGTCCGCGGGCCGATGCTCTACCCGCTGGGCCACACCGGCCAGTCCAGCCAGCCCTCTTCTTGCTGGAGCGACTGTGAGAGGCAGGAGAGACCCGGAACAGCACGGGCTCTCTGTGGAGTAATCCTTGCAGGAGCCACAAGATGGCATCGCTGGTGTAGCTGGCAACGCAGGACCCTGCTCAAGCCTGTCAGGTCTCGGACACGGCCTCCCGCCACCTCTGCGCCCTTGTCTGCCCCACCCCAGACTCTGCGAACGGCCTCCGGCCACCTCTGCGCCCTTGCCTGCCCCACCCCAGACTCTGTGAACGGCCTCCCGCCACCTCTGCGCCCTTGTCTGCCCCACCCCAGACTCTGCGAACGGCCTCTGGCAGGGAATGGTCT
Organism: Myotis lucifugus; assembly: GCF_000147115.1. Lineage (NCBI taxonomy): Eukaryota > Metazoa > Chordata > Mammalia > Chiroptera > Vespertilionidae > Myotis > Myotis lucifugus. Next base: position 2,563 of record NW_005873800.1, on the reverse strand, counting down.
GGGAGCCGGTGCTCTTCCCTCCTCCAACAGCTCCCAGCCTGCCCCCCGCCGGGCTCCGGGCCAGCTGACCCTGACAGGCAAAAAGGACAGCCCACAGGCTCTGCAAGGCGAAAACGGTGCCAGGAGCCCAGGAGGCCACGGCTGACAAGACCAGAACTAGACTCACCCGGACGATGCAGATCCTGCTGTGGGCAGAGTCCAGGGTGTCATAGAAGGTCTGCACCACCTCCTGGAACTCGGGGCTGTCCTCAGCCAGACGCTCCAGCCTGCCCCAGGGCCCCTTCGGCCTCTGCTGTGGCCCTGACACACGGGGAGAAAGAAGGTCTGCGCCATGCCCGGGGCACGGGTGGGTTCAGGGAGCTAGCCCACCCCCCCCCCACCCCCTGTCCCAGGTGCAGACTCACCGGTGGGGCTCGAAGCCTCCAAAGGATAGGTCACACTCTGACCCCAGGGGCCAGCCAGTAGTGCCCTTAAGTGGCGGGCTGCACGGGTGGGCTGGGCCCCAAAGCCACGGAGGACAGCGCGGTCATTGTGAAGGGCCAGGCTCACACCGTGGCGCCGCTCCAGGCGGGCCAGCAGCTCTGCGGGCAGCGTGTGACCCCGGAGCGCCACTGTCTCCTCCCGGAGGTGCGCCTCCAGGGCAGCCCCGAGTGCCCGGTCCAGCTCGTCCATGTCCTGCTCAAAGGCCACATGCACCACCAGCTGGGCTTGGCCACCAGGCCCCCCGCCCAGCAACTCCTCCTCGGCCTCCAGGGGGGTCGGCTCCAGCAGGGAGAGGGCCAGCGCCCGCTGCAACGCAGCAGCTTCCTCCTGCTCAGCCTCTTGGCCCTGCGGCCCCAGGGACCGGTGGAGAGCCAGCTGCAGCGCCGCCTCCTCCTCCAGGTGCTCGGGGCCCCCGGTGCTGGGGGCCACGGGCTCCTCCTCTGGCTGCTCCTCCTCTGGCTGCTCCTCCTCTGGCTGCTCCTCCGGTTCCTCCTCCCCAGGCTCCAGGGGCAGCCAGTCCTCCCCGTCCAGGCCCTCCAGAGTGGCCAGTAGCTCTCGGACCTCCTCTGGGGACAGGGAGAGGCACTGGGTGAGGGGTCCAGCCCAGCCAAGGTGGGGCTGAAGGGTAGGACGCGTCGGGGAATAGGTGAAAATGAGGGGCTCGGGGGATATGGGGTCACAAGACAGGTGGGCGTCCAAGGCAAGGCAGAGGGCGAGGTCAAGAAAGGGCCACAGGACGTGCCGGTGTCCCAGGGAGCCCTACCGAGGCTCAGGTTCTCCGGGTCTCTGCCTGTACTGTCCAGGGGCCACGGAGTGTGGGCTTGGCCAGGGAGGGCCTGGAGGGCCTCAGTGGGGTCCACCTGTCAGGAGAGAACTTTAGAGTCCACGGGCCCTCACCCCTCCCTGGCCTCTGAGCAGGGGTGGAGGTGGCGCCGGGCTGAGGAGTGAGGAAGGGGAGGGACAGGCGCAGGCTCCAACGCTACCTCTGCGGGGTCTGTGTCCAGGGCGTCCCCGGCCAGGCGCTCCGTCCCGAAGACGCACTGGAACTGAGCCTCCAGCTCCCGGAGCAGGTGCTGCCCCTCGGGGCCCCGCAGGAACCTGGCGCTGCCGGGGTGCTTCAGGCTCAGCACGTGGTCGCTGATGCTGCCCAGCAGACTCTGCAGAAACTCCTCCGCTGCCTGGCACGGGGCCAGGGCTCCACAGAGCTGCAGGACGCGAGGGGTGAGGGGCAGCTCTCAGGTTCAGGGCACCGGAAAGGTCCCTAGAGCTGCAGGGGGAGAGGGGGCCAAAGGCGAGGACTCGGCCAAGGTCACTCACTCGAAAGCCGGTCATGTCTGATTCCTCAAGTGGGAAGAGGGCGACATCTCCCAGGCCAGCAAGAAGGTCCTCATAATAGAGCTGCATGAAGCGCATGGTGCCCGGCTCCATCGACAGCACCATCTCCACCAGCCCCTCCTGCTCCGGGGGCGCCCCAGGCTCCAGGCTCCCTGATCCCACCCGCTCTGGAGGCCCCAGGGCATTCTCCACTGAGCCCACGGGACCTGGGGACTCTGCAGGCCTTGAGCTGACTGGCTCTGCCTGCCCTGAGGACCCCGGGAGCCCCAGGCTCTCTAGCCCCCCCTGGTCCGAGGACCCCACGGGCCCCGAGCTGACTGGCGCGGCCTGCCCTGAGGACCCCGAGAGCCCCAGGCTCTCTAGCCCCCCCTGGTCCGAGGACCCCACGAGCCCCGAACTGACTGGCGCGGCCTGCCCCAGAGACCCGATGAGCTCTGTCCTTAAAGAGGCTCCTGATTGGCCTGGTGCCTCCTTAGAGCCCAAGGTCACAGTCCCCACACCCTCCAGTGCCCTCGCTGGCTCTCCAGCCTCCAGAAAGGCATGCTCAGTGGCCCCAGACCCCAACTTGGCCGAGTGGTCCCCTCCACTGGCGTCCGCAGCAAGCTCCTCGGGCTCTAGGACGTCGTAGTGGGGGACCAGGTTCAGCTCCGAGCCCTGTAGCCGGTGGTCCTGCTGCAGCACCCGCTCGGCCACTTGAGGGAAGGGAGAGGACGGGGGGCCCGTTAGCGGTCCGAGGGATGAGAGG
>NW_005873799.1:0-19978 GCF_000147115.1 Myotis lucifugus | reverse complement strand
TCCCTACCACACCGGGGCTGTTTCAACCTCACCGGGGTCGTCCCTACCACACCGGGGCCGTTTCGACCTGACTGGGGTCGTCCCTACCTCACGGGGGCTGTTTCAACCTCACCGGGGTCGTCCCTACCACACCAGGGCCGTTTCGACCTGACCAGGGTCGTCCCTACCTCACGGGGGCCGTTTCAACCTGACTGGGGTTGTCCCTACAACCGGGGCCGTTTCGACCTGACCAGGGTCGTCCCTACCTCACGGGGGCCGTTTCAACCTGACCGGGGTTGTCCCTACCACACCGGGGCCGTTTCGACCTGACCAGGGTCGTCCCTACCTCACGGGGGCCGTTTCAACCTCTCCGGGGTCGTCCCTACCTCACGGGGGCCGTTTCAACCTCACCGGGGTTGTCCCTACCACACCGGGGCTGTTTCAACCTGACTGGGGTTGTCCCTACCACACCGGGGCCGTTTCGACCTGACCAGGGTCGTCCCTACCTCACGGGGGCCGTTTCAACCTGACCGGGGTTGTCCCTACCACACCGGGGCCGTTTCGACCTGACCAGGGTCGTCCCTACCTCACGGGGGCCGTTTCAACCTCACCGGGGTTGTCCCTACCACACCGGGGCTGTTTCAACCTGACTGGGGTTGTCCCTACCACACTGGGGCCGTTTCGACCTGACTGGGGGTCGTCCCTACCTCACAGGGGGCCGTTTCAAACCTGAACCGGGGGTCGTCCCTACCACACCGGGGGCCGTTTTCGAACCTGACCCGGGGTCGTCCCTACCTCACGGGGGCCCGTTTCAACCCCACCGGGGGTCGTCCCCTAACCACATCGGGGCCCGTTTCGACCTGACTGGGGTCGTCCCTACCTCACGGAGAGCTGTTTCAACCTCACCGGGGTCGTCCCCTACCACACCGGGGCCGTTTCGACCTGACCGGGGTCGTCCCTACCTCACGGGGGCTGTTTCAACCCTCACCGGGGTCGTCCCTACCACACCGGGGCCGTTTCGACCTGACCGGGGTCGTCCCTACCTCACGAGGGGCCGTTTCAACCTGACCGGGGTCGTCCCTACCACACCGGGGCCGTTTCGACCTGACCAGGGTCGTCCCTACCTCACGGGGGCCGTTTCAACCTCACCGGGGTCGTCCCTACCACACCGGGGCCGTTTCGACCTGACTGGGGTCGTCCCTACCTCACGGGGGCTGTTTCAACCTCACCGGGGTCGTCCCTACCACACCGGGGCCGTTTCGACCTGACCAGGGTCGTCCCTACCTCATGGGGGCCGTTTCAACCTCACCGGGGTCGTCCCTACCTCACGGGGGCCGTTTCAACCTGACCGGGGTTGTCCCTACCACACCGGGGTCGTTTCGACCTGACCAGGGTCGTCCCTACCTCACGGGGGCCGTTTCAACCTCTCCAGGGTCGTCCCTACCTCACGGGGGCCGTTTCAACCTCACCGGGGTCGTCCCTACCACACCGGGGCTGTTTCAACCTGACCGGGGTTGTCCCTACCACACCGGGGCCGTTTCGACCTCACCGGGGTCGTCCCTACCACACCGGGGCCGATTCAACCTGACCGGGGTTGTCCCTACCACACCGGGGCCGTTTCGACCTCACCGGGGTCGTCCCTACCTCACGGGGGCCGTTTCAACCTCACCGGGGTCGTCCCTACCTCACGGGGGCCGTTTCAACCTGACCGTAGGTCCCAGTCCTTTTAATGTATTTTCTATTTATTCTTTCTGTTTCCAGAGATTCTGATGGTAGAATTCTGGTCTGCTACAGGAAATGGAGCATGAAAATCAGGCCTGGCTCGGAGTTTTTCCTAGACATTAACCCTATATCAGCTTCTGCATGCTTATCCTCACTAGCTAACCTATAGCTAATAATTAACCTTTATTTTTTCTTATAAGAACACCTTAGCCTTAAAAAGAATATAGATACACATCATGCTGTAAGTCTCAAAGGGGTTGTCCATGTAAGCATTCGCGGGATCCCTTTCTGTCTGTTGCCTTGTGAGGGGCTGTATGTAATTATGCTCAGGGTAACACAGAGGTTAGAATCAGGCACTTGTACTTTGACTGCCTGGATTAAGTAAAGACTCATCCACCTCTAGTTGTTGTTTTTTATATTAGCTCCTTACCCGACCTGAGTCTCAGTTTCATCATTTGTCAAATGGGGATTATGGGGAGCGGCTACAGTGTTTGGACAGGTTCAAGCCTCGGACTGATGAGAGGGCACAGTCCTCTCGTGGCCACGTGCAAGTCCAGCTTGATTATAGCCAACAGCTATAGTTGTAAGCTTGAACCTATGGTCCAAACACGTGGCCCCACGTGCCTGTGTGATAGAGTTCAGGTGCATGTAGTTGAGTAGGGTTGAAACCCACGAGAATGTTGTAAACATCTTGATCACGCCCCTACTTTGTCCCGTGGCATCAGCTATAAAATAAAGACACGGCTTGTGGGCGCTGGCGCTGTCCATCAGAGGGGCAGTGTCTCACCGAGACCCAGCTTTCATCCTCTTGTCTGTCTTTTCTAAGCCTTTCATCGCCCCCACTCAGGGCCACTGAACCAGGCTTCGCTGGCATGAGTATGCCATGGCCGTGCCGGCTCCCCTCAAGTACCTTATAGCATTGTTATGAGGGATACATAAGATCCATGGATAAATCTCTTAGCCCAGTGCATTAGACTTATCAGGAGCGTGGCAAATTTCGTTTTTATTGCAACAGTAAGACTGGTTTGCACCTTGGGAATTTGGAGTTTCAAGGCCCTCATTACATGTAAGTGGGATGCTCAGGAGATGGGTACCATGTTAGAGAACATGGAATGACTGGTGGTCTCCCATAGACTCCCGTCCAGGGCTTTTTCTAATATCCCAATTAAATTCTTAAGCCTTCCATCTCAGGTTACTTCCATCACAAGAGGGCGATACTACTGCTACTTCTTCACAGGGATAAAATACCATTGGGCCTGCCGAACGCTAGGCCCAAGATCCAAAGTAGTCAGCTTCCTTCTAGGAAAAGGCCGTTTTAGTTTATTTTAGCAGCTCTGGGGGAAAGAGCCATGCCATGAAAGCACATGGCTTTACCAGATGCTAAGCCATTCGGTGAGGCAAATGCTGCATGTCAGGGGGAAAAAGAGAAGGTTCAACCCTTTTTTTTTGTAAATATATATTTTTATTGATTTCAGAGAGAAAGGGAGGAGAGAGAGATTGAAACATCAATGATGAGAGAGAATCACTGATTGGCTGCCTCAAGCACGCCCCACACTGGGGACTGAGCTCGCAACCAGGGCATGTGCCCTGATGGGAATTGAACCGTGACCTCCTGGTTCATAGGTTGACACTCAACCGGCCTGTGAGTTCATATCTTTAATTGGCTCAAAATACAAAGATCCCCAAGGAGGCCCTGGGCAGAGGGAGAGACCCTGGGAGAGGCAGGGGTTCACTGACAGCATCCACCATCCCCACCTGCCTCCCAGTCCCCCACAAGTACATGTGGAAAAAGGTCCCAGACCTTTAAACAATCCCCAAACCGTGATGAGAGCAGGCAGATGAAGGGGCTCCAGCACCGGAACCCGGTGACAAGGCCGCTCTGGCTCCATCCTGCCCAGGGCCCTGGCCCTCACCCACCAAGTCTGAGGCTCCCCTCCAGACCCTGACCTGGACTGGGCGGGGGCGCCATGTAAACATCGGCAGGACAGACTCCACTTGCCCCGGTGGCAGAGCCCGGAGACTAGGTGCTGACCCCACACCCTGCTCCCGGCCGTGGCTCAGGCACAGCGAAGCCTAGCAGCTTGGGGTCAGGGGGTGCCATGGGAGGGAACTGCCTCACCCTCCTGAGGCCAGGTCCTCGGTGGGCAGCCCCCCGGCCCCCTCTCTGGCTCTGGAGGCTGTAGCCACCGAACCCTGGCCCGCAGGGTGGCGAGGGGGCCCCGTTAAGCCCGGGTCCCCAGCTCTCGGATGTGCTGCCTCAGGTGAAAGGCAAATTCAAACATGGTGCCTGCGAGGCTCTGGTGGATGAGGTACCGGGGCAGGCGGCCCTTGAGATCTGTGTTAAGGATCCAGATGAAGGTGCAGACGTGGGGGTTGCTATCCGACTTGAGCACGATGAAGCCCCCAGGACCATTCTCGCCCCTGACGTAGTTGTGGGTGGGGGGCTTGGCGCAGTGGGTGGTGGCGATGCCTGAAGACAGGTATTTGTCTCTGCGCTGCTCTATGCGTCGGACATTCACAAAGTCCCTAGGGGAGACCACCCCGCCCGCGGCCCCCGCGGACACGTCATAGGAAATGAGGGTGCTGTCTTCCACCCGATGCAGGATCTGGCAGGTGGTCACCGTCTTGTTCCACAGCACCATCCTCTCGGGCTGCAGGATCACCTCCTGGTACACCAGCTCCGCAGGGCAGGGCAGGAAGGTCTTCAGGATGAACGTCTTGCCATGAAAGGGAACCTCGAGGGTGTACACAGTGTCCCCGTATTCATTATTCTTCTCGAACTTCCAGTTCTCCTCCTGGGCCAAGATCTGGTCCACCACAGCCATGGCCTCCTTCCCCTGGTGGATGCACTCCCAATCCTGGGCGGAGAAGCTTCTCTTCCCGACGGCTTCTTCATCTGATTCATTGTCAGACCCTGCAAAGGATTCTGGGGGCGAATAGAACTGGCACTCGGAGAGAGCTCCGGAGAAGAGTAGGGGTCCTTGGGCGACAGCGGCCGGGGCAGCAAGGTACCATCGCTCCTCCTCAGCCTCCTGGGGAAGGACCTTGAAGTCAAGGAACCAGGTCTCCAACCAGGCAAAGACAAAGGACGCGATGGGGAGCAGGTAGCCGAACGCCCCTTTGGGGAGCAGCTCAGAGAGGATGACCTTGACAATGAGGAAGGCACTGCACACCAGCGTGGTAACCGCAATCACCCACCAGTGCCGGAGCCGCAGCACCGCGTAGCCCAGCAGCAGTCCGGAGAAGCGGAAGAAGGCCAGGACAAACATGTCAAAGAAGGAAGTTTTAAAGTTGTAGTGGATGATCTCCTGCTCCAGGTTCTTCCGAATACCTGTGTCGGTGTTCAGCTCGATGATCCAGAGCAGGGAGATGAAGAGCAAGTCGAAGGTGACAAAGAGACAGAAGGTGCGGCGGACATCAGAGATGGCCTGGCGCTTCTCTGGGGGTGGCAGGAGAAAGTGCGAGGAGAGGCTCTGCTTGTGGGACAGAGATGAGCTGAGGGAGGCTATGGCCTGCAGGCTGCGCTCCAAGTCACAGGACAAATCCCTGGGCAGTTTGTTCATCCTTGTGGGCCCCCTCCTCCAGGCAGGGAGGGTGGGGCTCAGCGGCAGAGCTGCTGCACGTCAGCCACCAGCCCGGCTCTTCGGCCCCAGCCGAGTCCGCACCACGCCCCGGCAGCGGCGCCTCCGAGCGGAAGGGGATCTCGAGACAGCACCACTTCCGCAGCTGAGTCCGACCCCCAAGGTTCAACCCTTTTGCACAGAATTTTAAAATCAAAGCCAAGGACACTTAAAATATAAACTGGTGCTGTGGCCACTGGCTCAATGGTTAGAGCATCAGCCTGTGCACTGAACGGTTACCGGTTCTATTCCTGGTCAAGAGCACATACCTGGGTTTCAGGTTCATCCCCCATAAGTGTAGGAGGCAACCAATGTTGGGGTCCAGCCCCAGCAGGTCCAGGGGTTCCCCAAAGGTGTGGATGGAGTCAGTGAAGAAGGAATGACACGAGGCAGTGTTCAGTTGATCAGCATAGCGAGGTTCTCCAGCTAGGTTCTCTTTATTGTCCTGTTACATCTGTATTTATACCAGTTGATTTTAATCCTATCCATTCTATTCCAAAGGTTAGGGCGTTTGTTAATCTAGTTCTGTTGATTTTAATCCTATCCATTCTATTCCAAAGGTTAGGGCGTTTGTTAATCCAGTTCTGTTGAGTTTAATCCTGTCTAGGTTAATCTCTGTGTTCCACTATAAGGGCTATTCCAAGGTTACTGCTCTACTGATAAACTACAAGGAAGTGACTGAAGGAGATTATCCTACCCAGTAAAGGTTATGTCCTCCCAGCCTCGCTGCTTGCCTTCCCTGGGACTGCCCTGTGTCGGTGGGTCTCCAGGGGTATAGGCTTTGGTGCTTTCCCTGGTGGGCAGACCGCTGGGGATGTGGGCCCAACAAGTCTCAAATTTATTGCCAACAGTCTTAGTCCAAGTTCTTCATAAGTAGTACATGGTATTTCTGTAACACTAGGGGGTATCACTGATTTATTCTCTTCCTTAGTCCTGTTAATCCCTAACTCCAGGGGAAAAATCCCCACCTGGGGAAACAACCTTTCTCGGAGAGGTGACCTTGGTTAAAACACATAGCTCTAAGAAGGGGGGCAAACATATTAAGAACAGTATGCCATATACACCAGGTCCCTTGAAACATATGCTATGCAGATGTTTCTTCCCTGCAGTGACTGTGTCAAGCAGCAAAGATGGACCGGCTTCCGGCAAACCAATAGATGAATCTCCCTCACATTGATGTTTCTCTCTCTCTCTCTCCCCCCCTCCTTCCCTTTTACTCTCTCTCAAAAAAAATAAATAAACAGAAAAGTATCCTCCAGTGAGGATATATATATATATATATATATATATATATATATATATATATATAAACTGGCTTGTTTACTGGAGCATTTATATCTGTTTTCTTTATTTTAACAAAGTGAACAAATTAGGATTACTCTGCTGTTCTTCTTAATCTTAATTTATTTTGTCTTTGTTTGGGTAGCTATATATCTATCATTTAAAAACAACAAAAACATGAGCACAAGATGAAAAGGCAGAAATCAAGGAGTTATAACTCAGGACTAGTGTAATCCAGTGCAGGGGAAGAGAAATAGGGAACTTCATCTTCAGAGGATATGTCAGATTTATAAAGTCATAAAAAACGGTTACTTCACATGCCTCTCAAGACTGTTTCAAATGAAAATTTCAGATTCTGGCTTTTATGAAAGCATAGCAAAAAGAACTAACATTTGATGTTGCAGTATTATTTTCTCCATCCCCAACATTGCCAAAATCATCTAACCTTTTTATAGGATGGTTTACTGGCAATGATATTAGACTGATGGGCTGGCCACCTGGGATCAAGTCCCAAGTGGCTACAGACTGTGAAGATGTAGAGTGGGTTTCCTCCTGGGGCTCACCTCCCTCATCTGTAAAACAGAGAAGGTGGGCTCTGTTATTGCTAATGTCCTATAATTGCATCACCTAGAACAACAATGTATTAGCAATTGATAGAACATTTTAATATGAGATAGTCATTAAACTACAAAAAAGGAAGGGGGGAGGGTGAAATACCAAGTGTCCGAACAATGTTTTTTCTTTTAACATCTTCATATAGGGAAAAAAAGTGCATTAAAATCGTTTTACGCCCTCTGATTCTTAAAATAATTATACAATTTAAACAAGTTTTGTTTAAAATTTTGATCTGCTACCCTCTAGTGGAGAGAGGACCCACTTTTGCTAATTCCACCTGAACGTGCATTCGGATCTATTGTTCCTAGAATAGGAGTAAGGGGTGGTGGTGGTTCTTTACCCTGTAATCCTTTACAGCCCTTCTCCAAGTGTAATCCACAGACCTGGGCCATCAGTCACGTGGTTCACACAGCTTCCTAGAGCTCACTCAAGACCAACTGCACCAGGCTCTGTGGTGGGGCCCAGGAATCTGCATGGTTAACAGAGCATCCCACTGATTCCTAAGCCCACTGGAATTTGAAAACCAAGGTTCTCGCTCCTAGGGAGGCATAGTCTGAATTACCCCCCACACACACACACAAAAAATCAAAACAAAAATCCCCACTGATATTTTAAAGAAGCAATTAATTAGTTGAATACATATAAATTCACATGAAAAAATAAAGTATATATTGAAATACAGCTCTAAGGAAATGACCTAGTGTGTGGGACAGAGCTAATAAAACAAGAGAAGTTGAGACGTGGAAAGCAGGGAGACAGGTTCTAGTACATATCTAATAGGAATTCTAGGATAAAATAAAGTAAATATGGGAGACCTCACATTATAAGAGAAAATGGTTGAGAATTGTCCAGAACTGAAAAGAAAAATCAAATATCCTAAGATTTAAGGAGCAAATATCAAAGACAAGCAAACTTCTTCAAAGCTACCAGAGACTAAAAGGTAAATCCCTACAAAGGAATGATAGATGGGCAGATCACTTCTAGTCAGCAATGGTGGCTGGTATTTATTGAGTGGTTGCTGTGGGTCAGGTATTGTTTTAAGGATCTCTCGTTTAAAGTTCACACCACCTATGAGAAAGATTCTGCTGTTATCCCCAGTTCACAGATGGACATAGAACAATGGACAAAAGTCAATGGAATAATATCTTCAATAATGTATGTGTGGGGCGTTAACAATTCTACCCTTAAGTCTATCTCTGACCAAAACTTTAAGAAAGTAGCATGGAGGTTGTTTATTTCTTGCCTGACTGACATATTTAAAAATTCATAAACATTTAAAGAGTTGAATGATAAAATAGAAGATATATTAAATATAACCAAACCAGAAGTGTTATTGGTGGGGAGCTCTTTGTATCCCTACCTGTTGCCAGGGGACCTGGGCTTCTTGAAATGTCATGAGAAGAGGAATTTTCTGAGACTTGCATGGGAGAATGAGTCATATTTATTTGCATGGGATTAGACCTGTGAGTTTCCAAGGTCCCATTTCCCTCCATCCCACCAAAGAAAAAGTCCCATTTTGTGAACTTTCAGCAGGGCTAGGATTAAAGCCGTTGCCCAAAGCTTCCATTCCATGTCTGCACAGTCCAATCCAGCATCGGACTAGCTTAGTTTGTGTCCCCAGCTGCAGTCCATCAGTCCATTGTGTGTAGAACCACGTGGTTTTGGAGGAAGCACAGGCAGGAGCAAAGCCAGAGGAATAAGAAAGCAACAGGAAAGCTTGGGGAGGGGGGGTATGTATTTCCAAATTTTCATGGGCTTGCATTGGCTGCCCCACTCTAGCCAATGATCTGTTTCCAGGTTAGATGGACAGGCCCCTTTCCTACATCACTCTGACTTTGCTGTGCATGCATCCATCTCCCCTTCGTTAAACCCTTTCCCCAGGTGATCTGTGGGGAATGGGCCAGTGGTCCTCTGGGGAGAGTAAAATTGCAGCTTCCTGGTGAAGCTGCCCAATTGACCTTCCTTATAATATCTGGCCTCCCTTTCGCTCCTTTCCTATTAGTAATATCTAGCTGATCCCAACAGTAATGGTGTCATCTTGTCATAAGTTCTTCAAAGTTATCTGTATGGTTGTTTTGTATGTGCTTCGAGCAGGGTAGAGACTGGTGGAAAAGATAGGTTTTTAACCAAATCTTTGTTTTTCACTGCCCAGCCCAATTGAGTGAAAGAGGCTGTGGAATAAAATATGCAGGTTAAACTAGGGAGTGAGTCCTTTCCAAATATTCCTATAGCACAAAGATGGTCTTCCCTTTCAGTAGAAGAGCCCTGTAAGATTTTCAAACCAAAGAAACCTAACACAGGGAATCGCTTACTCAGATGACAGAATAGCCAAGTAACCAAACAGCGCTAGGAAGCAACCCTGCATTCAGTGAAACCAAGGACAGTACTACCAACTGGAGCTCCAGTGAGAAAAGTAGGAGGTGGTTGGATCAGACCCCAAGAGTCTGGGTCCCATGGTGAGCCTACCCCATGGAAATTGACACCTTGGAGGGAGGGGACATCCTCCAGGAATTGGAGCCACACAGGTGTTTCAGCTACTACCAGACATGCCACCTGAAATAGAGTGGGAAGGGGAAGGAATCCTCCGGCTTTATCCTTCTTTTGCAAGAAAACCTGGGAGCTGTAGTTTCCCACAATACACAGCTGGGCAGACGAGGGCAAAGAATGGGTCTGAGAACAGATTGACACAACTCACTCCCAGGGGATGAATTCAGCAGAGTCGCTGCAATGGCTCTTAGCCTAAGGCAGACGTTCGGGCCTCAGAGGCCTGGTCAGTGTCTGCTGTGCTCTCTAACCCTTCCATCACCTTGGCTTGCTGGTCAGTGTGGGCTTGAAAATGTGCACATGACAAACCGACTCCTTCATGCAGACGTTGCTTCTTTCCAAGGAGCGCCCTGTTCTACAAGCTCTGCAAATGGGAGCTTCGTTTAAGACCATCCGTCTATTGATCTTTTGGCAAGAGCTACACCCTCTCAAAGCTGTGATGCCTAGAAGCTAATGGAGGAATGTAAAAATAGCTTTTGCTGTGGGCATGGCTTTTCTTATTTGTATTCTAAGTAGCTCATTTAGGCAGACAGAAAAAGTTCCTCTATTTGCATTTATTTTTCCCAGAGAGTATCTGCATTTCACGTGACTGCTCTGCTTCAAAGAAATAATCAAAATACAAATTGTTTGAACTATAAAGACAGGAGCTCAGAAAACCTAGGATGAGGAAGATAAAGTAGGGCACATTTTAAACATTAAAGAAAGATATTTTTGCCATGGCTATCTTCAACGTATATCTCCAAAGCACAACTACAGAGGAATTTTTAGAATTATTTACTTCATAGAAACTTCATCCGTTTTGAAATTTTATTTTTGACCAAGTGAACCAGAAAAGTTGTCAATGTCAAGTCTCTGTTTTCATTTGGGGTAGATAACCAGAATCTACATATGTTTTTTCTTGAATCCCAGTTATGCAATAACTGATCATCATATTTACCTTTGAAAGAAAAGATTTTAATGAAGACTATGAAATTAATCAAATAAAAGAAGTGTTCACTTTCATTTAAAATATATCATTGTCTATAATATTACATTTTAGTCAAAATATTAATCTTTTGTTCATCTTCTCTTAGCTTTGCAAGAGGTTAATGATTTAATGAAATACCACAGTATTAACTCTGGTGGGCATTTTTGGTCATGGAAAATACAGTATTCTTGGTGGTGATGTGGTTAATTGTTAACTAACCTATCCAGAACTGAAGCAGATTTTGGAAACTGCCCCAATTTTAATGTCCAGTGCATATAGTTAGTTTTACTTGCTACATAAGAAAGCTTGGCTGAGTGTGTGTGTGGCATATTTTATAAAGAACATCAGCACCCTCTTCTGGATGACTTTTGAGGCTGTAATAAAAATATTCTGACAATCTTTTCTCATTTCTTAACAATGAACAGCTTGAATATTTATTAAATTTGCTCTTGATTACAGCACAACCTCTGCATAATTTAATTATACTGTACATTTCGGAAACACTGAGAAGTGCTAGAGTCAAAAACCACTTCCTTACTAAATGTTACCCACTGAGAATAAGTGTTTGGCTTGTGAAAAGGAAAAAAATGCTGCTTCTACATTTCTCAGAATGAGTGTCCCCAATGGCTCTTCTGTATACAGAGCTATGCAAGAAGGAAGGGAACACAAGGACAGCCCAGGAGAGCCGGCTTCGACATTGTCCTCCCAGCTGCCAGTGCTTGAAGTAAAATATGCCCTCAAGCTTCGGTATCAGCCACTCACACAATTAAACATTTATTCAATTGGATTTTTTTTTAAAGAAACTCAAATATCTTTAAAATCAGACTCCCTCGAGTCTCCCAGAGGTTCATGTGACAGACATATGAGGCCAATGATGGCGATATGATTGCTACTTGTTCTATTAGTTAATTTGTTCAGTCATTAATTCTACAAATATTTTAGTGAGCACCTACTGTGTGCCAGGCACTCTTTTAGGTGTTGGAGATATAGCGGACAGATTCAAATTCTCGAGCTCATAGAGATTGCATTTCTAGATTCAATGCATAGGTACATACATAATATGACAGATGATAAACTCTATATAGAAAAATAAGACAGGATGAAGAGGCTACGAAGTGTGGATGTGCAGTGGGTGGGTATTTTATTATTTGTTTGTTTTTTTGTTAAGCCCACTCAAGGACATTTTTCCATTGATATTTTGGCAAAGGACCTAAATAGACAGTTTTTGAAAGTGGAGATACAGAAGACCAAGAGACATATGAAAAAAATGCTCAAAGTCACTAATCATCCAAGAGATGCAAGTTATCTATACCATCTCACACCTGTCAGAATGGCTATCATCAACAAATTAACAAATGACAAGTGCTGGCGAGGATGTGAAGAAAAAGGAACTCTTGTGCACTGCTGGTGGGAATGCAGACTGGTGCAGCCACTGTGGAGAGCAGTATGGATTTCTCTTAAAAATTTTTAAATAGAACTCCCAGTTGACCCAGTAATTCTGGGTATTTCTAAGAATATATCCCAAGAAATCAGAAACACCAATCAGAAAGAATATATGCACCCCTATGTTCATAGCAGCACAATTTACAATAGCTCAGATTTAGAAAGAGCCTGAGTGCCCATCATCAGGTAAGTGGATTAAAAAACTGGCACATCTACGCAATGGAATACTACTCTGCTATAAAAAAGAAAGAACTCCAACCATTTGCAACAGCATGGATGGACCTGGAGAGCATTATGCTAAGTGAAATAAGCCAGTCAGAGAAAGATAATATCACATGATTTCACTCATTTGTGGAATATAATGAACAACATAAACTGATGAACAAAAATAGAGACATAAAAGCACTAAACAGACCATCAAACCTCAGAGGGAAGGCAAGGGAGGATGAGAGGGGAGATAAGAGATCAACCAAAGGATTTGTATGCATGCATATGAGCATAACCAATGGACACAGACAGTAGGGGGGTGAGGGCCTGTGCTGGGGGAGGGGAGTGGGCAGGGAGAGGTCAATGAGGGAAAAAGGAAACATATATAATACTTTCAACAATGAAGAATTTTTTTTAAAAAAATGAGTGTGGATGTGCAGTGGGTGGGTATTTTATTGTTTGTTAAGCCTCACCCGAGGACATTTTTAGAAGGAGTGGGAGGGAGAGGGAGAGACAGAAAGAGAAACATCACCTTGATTGGTTGCTTCCCGCACGTATCCCAACCAGAGTCGGGGATCGAACCTGCAACCTAAATATGGACCCTTGACCAGAATCTAACCCAGGACCCTTCAGTTTGCAGGCTGACACTCTATCCATTGAGCCCACAACTTGCTTCTTAGATAAATGTCTGCAAATGACCAGAAACACTGCTTCCCTAAAATTGGACAATATCTGACATAGTACTAACAGAGCAAAGGAGGAATAGCTGTGAGATGGAACCAAAAAATGGAGCTGAGAGAGTTTAGCAGGTCTTTCTCAAACCCCAGCATGGCAGAGTAATCCCTGTGTCTGAGAGTGACAGACACCACAGGGAAAGCCAAAGGCCCTTCAGGGGCTGGGGTGAAAGCCAGGGGTGGTCATCAGAGATCTCTATGGAGCAGTGACTGAGGACCAGATGGGACATTACACATCTCAGCCACCTGTCAGCATGGAAAGACACCCAAGCACAAGACGCCACACCCATGCCCCGTCCGTGCCACACCTCTGTCCTACATAAGCCTCGTGGAATTCAGATAAATTCCATGCAGGAAAACCGTGAATTAGAAAAGATTCCATTTTGACCGCCCAGGGGAATAGAAGCCTGAGACAAAATTAAGTTGAATTGAAGAAAATAAAATATCTGAATGTCTTTCTTACGTGAGTTAGTGGAATGAGATAGTCTCTCAGTTCACACACTATGGAGTGATATGTATCTATGAAAAATAATGAGACAAGTAAATTGTGCTCCCATGTGAGAGATCTACAAGATAAATTTTAAATTAAAGTGGCAAGGGAAAGAACAATTTGAATAGTGTGCATTCCATTTGCATAAAAATGTTATACGTTCTAAATGTTCAGAAGATATAGAAGAAACATTTAACCGTGATTCCCTTCAGGGAAAAAGACTTTTTATTTTATATCATTTTAGCAAGATAGCTTTTAAATCAAGAGCATATATTAATTTTATAATACATAATACATACCATTTCCATCCTTATGCCATTTAGTGATCCATTGCATTGAATCAAAATTACATTTATGTAGCATTTATTTCATAATTTAGTATAAAGAATGAAAATGTGTCTTGATATCTTTTAAGTTTAACATAAAGCCGCCAAAGAGAATTTTTGGTTTCCTTTTTCAGTGATGAAGGGTGTTGCCTGTCAAGCCTTTAAGGAAAACTCCTCTCTCCTGATCATGTCTGTAAAAGCGGACATGTCAATGTTCTCACCCCCAAGCTATAAAAAACTGTCCTAAAAGCGTGTTCATAACCAGAAGAGGGACGTATGACTTGAAGAACTGGACCAAGTCACACATTTTCACATGCCCCAGCATTTGGTCATGCATTCAGGTGATGGTCCCTGAACATGTCGCCTTACATATGCAGGTAAGAATGGCTCCTTTCAACATCATCTTTTAGTTATACTAAGACACCTAACAGAGAGCAATAATCCCCATTTGAGTGTGAATTTAAATTTTAATCGCAGCTAAAGGCCCTTTAGAGTCAAGGATGGTGAATAAGACAATCGCTCATTTAGGTAATAAATTTACGGTTAAGAATGTGAAGTAACTATAAAGTAACATGATTGTTTCACAAACTCTGAAGGAAACACCGTCTATTCCTCCAAAGAAGCTCTTGCCTATTTTCTAAACTGCGGCACCATTTGAAGAACTGCATTGCCTTCCTAACAGGTGCTTTAAAATAGTAATTGTGATGAGAAAATTTTAGCCTTTCTGTTAAAAAACAGTCCAGTGACTTAGAGTAGTATTTTATATATCATAATGTTTTTAAATATGAGACTACAAGATTTTAAAAACCAATTTAGTAGTTTTAATCAATATTAAAATACAGAAAAGAAAATATCAGAGTGTATCATATATAATAGGGGTAATAATTATTTAATCAAATTTTGTCATATATTTTTAGCCACACATTCATTATTGAGTAAAAATTCATTGAGCACCTACTGAATTCTAGACCAGGGTCTTGCCATTGTTGAACATTTGGACCATATAATCCTTTACTATGCGTATGTTTGGGGAGTAGGAGGCTGTCCTGTCCATTGTAGGATGTTTAGAAGCATCCTTGGTGTAACAATCTGAATTGTGTTTCCTCACCCCTATCCCCAATTTCATATGTCAAAGTCCTAACCCCTAGTACCTCAGAATATGTCTATCTTTGGAGATAGAATCTTTAAAGATATAATTAAGTTACAATGAAGTAATGGGTTTTAATCCAATAAGACTGGTGTCTTTATAGGAAGAGGAGATCAGAACACGGACACAGGGAGGGAAGATCTTGAGAAGATACAGGAAGAAGATGAGCATCTATAAGTCAAAAAGAAGAAGAAACTTTGCTGACACCCTGATCTTGGACTTCTAGCCTCCAGAACTGTGAGAAATACATTTCAGTTGTTCAAATCATTCAGTATATGATACTTTGCTATGGCAACCCTACTTGGTTTTTACGTACTGGCTGACAGTTGCACGACTCCCCAGCTTTGACAAACAAGAATCACTCCAGACATGGGCCTTTTGTTCTCCAGAGGCAAAATCACCCTGGTTGAGGGCCACTGTTTTAGATGTATATGGTTGTACTAATAACGATGTAAAGGTGAATGTATTTTTGGGGTATTGCTGTCAAACAGTTTGAAAATCCCACCTGTGAGCCCCGCTATAACACTGTGGTGCGTAACTATTGGGTTACAGATGTGCCAAGATATTGATCCTTCAGCCCAGAGAGCCTGGAGAGACAGAAGCCATATGCCTGTCACCTCTGGCCATGAACCAGTTGTTCCAAAGTACACAAATACAATTTTTGTGTATGCTGTCATGTGGAAAATGCCATAATGCCAACTTACAATGCTCCCTTCCACTTTTGAGATGGGCAAACTGCAGATCAACTTCATGGAATGATCATTTGCTGTTATCCATTGTTAGTGGTGGAGCTCAGACTAAGAACTCAGGACCTCTGATCCCAATTCAGGGAGTTACCATTACAGCTTCGATTTTCGAGAGTTTGTTTCTTGAGGTTAAAAAAAAAATCCAGTTGGGCTGGTGTTGCTAAGTGGTTGGGCAATGAACCAGGAGCTCAAAGTTCTATTATTGGTCAGGGCACATGCCCAGGTTGTGGGCTCAATCCCCAGTGTGGGGTGTGCAGGAAGCAGCCAATCAATAATTCTCTTTCATCATTTCATTGATGTTTCTATCTCCTTCTCCCTTCCTTTCTGAGATCAATAATAATATATTTTTAAAAAATCCATGAACATTTTACAAGGATAGTGCCTAAACTGAGCTCTCCACAAAGCAAAGCTTGAAGCAAAATTTGCATGCCAATGCTGTATTAGGGTAATGATATTTTTAATTGAAATGTGTGCCTTATGTTAAAAAAACACACACCTTTCTTTCCTCTTTAATCCTAACAGACAATATAAGGGCTATTTTCACTTCTTAGTCAGTAATGAAAATCTTTGCTTCCACAGTGTTTAATACATTAGCTTGTAGAAAAGGCTTGATCCCAAGGCTCCCACATTCCATGTGGCCAGGACAAAAGCCTCTTGTATTCCCTCTTGTAACCCCAATACCTAGTACAGCGCTTATGTTGAGTAGACATTCAAAAAACAGTTGTTGACTAGATGGGCTGTGCATTTGTTTCAAGAAATAATATTTAGTCAAAGTATATGTGCTCTTGAATTTAATCAGACTGATAAATATTTTAAAATATATCTTACCTGGCTTTCCTAAGAGCAGTAGGGACACCTCTGCGAAGCCTTTTTTACTACTGAAGAAATTGAGTCTAGAAACATAGAATCTAACAAACCTGGCCAAAGTCCACAGATGCTGCAGAGATCCAAACCAGGTAGCTCCCCCATCCAAGGGATCCAGAACTTGGCCATACTCATTACTAGCAGGAAAGGGAAACTTGGCCACACTTTACCAAACCAGACAGGGCCAATGTTCCCCCAAATGGGGTTTGGCTCAGAAAAGAGAATAACTTACCACATAAACGAGTTCAAGCATTTGTGATTTCTCTCTCTCTCTCTCTCTCTCTCTCTCTCTCTCTCTCTCTCTCTCATTGTGCTGTTATTATTTTCACTATCTTTACTCCACCTATTTGACTTAACACATTCAAATGTTGAAAACATCAGGTCTCAGTTATGTTTATTACTATAGTGCCTAATACTTGGTAAGTGTTCAATGAATTGTTAATAGTAGGAAAACAAAAATAATGTTGTGTTGTTACAGCATCTCCATGAGTTTCCTTTTAAAATAACTTTAATAATGTGCTGGTTCTATCAATTGAGGGTCACTCAGGGTTGGCTTCCCACTCAGCCCAGGAGGCACAGGGCCGAAGAACCATGAAGATGTTTCAATTTCTTTCTTTTTTAAAATATATTTTTATTGATTTCAGAGAGGAAATGAGAGGGAGAGAGAGATGGAAACATCAATGATGAGAGAGAATCATTGATCAGCTGCCTCCTGCATGCCCCTCACTGGGGATCAAACCCGCAACCGGGGCATGTGCCCTTGGCTGGATTCAAACCCGGGACCCTTCAGTCTGCAGGCCGACACTCTATCTACTGAGCAAAACCAGCTAGGGCTCAATTTCTTTTTCAATTAGAAGAAAACAACGAACACAATCCAGTTTGGATTATGTTCATTTTTATACCAAACATAGTCATAAAATACAATTTTTAATATTATGTTTTAGAGAAGGGGCCCATTAAGGCAAAACTGCCTAAGGCCACGCCAGCCAGGATGTGCCCTGGCTCTTGGGTGCTTTAAGATGACGTAACAAAGCTATAGAAGTGCTCTGACTTCACGGAAACCCATAGACAGGGACACCACGCTCACAATGTGTCCCAGCAGTTGGAAAAAGTGAGTTGATGTCTAGCTCCCTTCTGAGAAATATACAAGGCTACTAAACAGTGGAGAAGGTAAAGCCAATAATGGAAACCTGCTCTCTCAGAATTTAGACAACTTAATATTGACCCATTTTAGTGTGAGGGAGTTGAAAGAAATTGTTTAGCATTCAAAGTGAGTGGCCCAAATATGTTATTTTGTTAAATTTCTGCACTATGTCAATCCTAGAAGTTTCTTTCCATTTCTAGGTAATTTTGTTTATATGAAAGATTTGTAAAAACACTTTTGAAATAACTTAAATAATCATAAATGACCGAGAGGCCATTTATATATTTAAGTATTCTGTATATATTTTTCCTAATTATCATATAAGCATAAATTCTTTTTTCCTAATAATATGAGGGTATGATTTGCTTATGAATAAGGAAATTAACCTGATGGACTTTCTCCCAAATGCGTGACCAGGAAAGGTGGGAGTGAGGGTTCAAGTTGAAATAAATATTCATACAACTGCTTTTAAGATATGGAGGCCCATCTTAAAATTTATGTAACAGGCATTCCTTTCTGGCTCATTAAAAAAAATTACTATTGCTGACAATTTTTCAGCTATAAAGAAGTTTAAAAACATTTGTTAATTAAAATATAAACTTCCAGTTATAAAATAAATAAACCATGGGAATTAATGTACAGCATGGTGACTATATATATAGTTAATAATACCATATTGCATATTTGAAAGTTGCTATGAGAATGAATCTTAAAAGTTCTCATCACAAGAGAAAAAATTGCAACTATGTATCATGACAGATATGAACTAAACTTATGATGATGATCATGTCACAATGAGTAATTATCTAATTACTAGAGGTCCGGTGCACAAATTTGTGCATGGGTGGGGTCCGGCCGGCCCACCCCGATGGGGGCCATGGGGGCCAGGCTGGCGGGGGGGGAGGGGCCGTGGGTAGTTGGGGGCAGCTGATCTGCCCACAGTGCGCATCATAGCCACCGGTTATTCTGGTTGTTCCAGTTGTTCCAGTCGTTCGGGTCGCTTGGCTTTTATATATATACTAGAGGCCTGGTGCACAAAAATTTGTGCACTCAGGGGGCAGGTCCCTCAGCCCAGCCTGTGCCCTCTCGCAGTCTGGGACCCCTCGGGGTTGACCACTTGCTGGCGTAGGCCTGCTCCCCGGGGGATTGGGCCTAAGATGGCAATCACACTTCCCTCTGGAGCAGGCCTAAGCTGCAGTTGGACATCCTTAGCGCTGCTGAGGAGGCGGGAGAGGCTCCCACCACCACCGCTGTACTGGCAGCCGTCAGCCTGGCTTGTGGCTGAGCAGAGCTCCCCATGTGAGAGCGCCCTGACCACCAGAGGGCAGCTCCTGCATTGAGCATCTGCCCCCTGGTGGTCAGTGTGTGTCATAGTGACCAGTCATTCCCAGTCTTTCTGCTGTTAGGGTCAGTTTGCATATTACCCTTTTACTATATAAGATAGAGGCCTGGTGCACAGGTGTGGGCCAGTTGGTTTGCCCTGAAGGGTGTCCCGGATCAGGGTCGGGGTCCCACTTGGGTGCCTGGCCAGCCTGGATGAGGAGCTGATGGCTGTTTGCATCTGATCGCACCCCCTTCAGGGTGGGGGTCCCCACTTGGGTGCCTGGCCAGTCTGGGTGAGGGGCTGAGGGCCGTTTTCAGGCTGGCGGGCGACTGAAGCTCCCAACCTCTCCTTTTTTTCTTTTCTTTTTTTTTATTCTGGGATTTATTTACCTTCTATGGCTGTCACTGGAGCTGAGAGCTGGCTCCAGCTCTGAGGCCCGGCTCCAGCTTGAGGCCTCGGCTGCTGAAAGCAGGTATCTGGGGTTTGTTTGGCTTCTATAATTGAAACACTGTTGCAGCTCCAGCTCTGAGACCTCGGCTGGCTGAAAGCATGTATCTGGGGTTTGTTTAGCTTCTATAATTGAAACTCTGTTGCCATCACTGATGCTCTAAGCTCTGAGGCCCCGGCTGGCTGAAAGCAGGTATCTGGGGTTTGTTTAGCTTCTATAATTAAAACATTGTTGCTTTCGGAGCTTAGAGCTGGGCGCGGCAGGCGGGGAACCTTGGCTTCCTCCATCACTGGAGCAAGCAAACCTCCTGCTCGCTTCAGCTGCGTGGCTGCCGGCCGCCATCTTGGTTGGCAGTTAATTTGCATATCGTCCTGATT
>NW_005873798.1:7205-20406 GCF_000147115.1 Myotis lucifugus | reverse complement strand
CTCAGTGGGTTGAGCGTCAACCTAGGGACCGAGAGGTCTGGGTTCAATGCCCGGTCAGGCACATGCCCGGGTTGCGGGCTTGATCCCCAGTAGGGGCACGCAGGAGGCAACCGATCAAGGATTCTCTCTCATCTCCCTTCCTCTCTTCTAAAAATCAATAAAAACATATTTAAAAAGTCACACTGGAAACCATGTAACTAAAGTAATTTAGAGAAACTAAAGTAATTTAGTAGCAGCAACAAATGTGAAAATAGTGTTAAACATTAATCCAGCACTAGGAATGGCATGAGATCTTATTATTACTTAAAAAAAAAAAAAAGACTATTTTTATTTTAGGTTCCCAGTGAAATTGAGCAGAAAGTGCAGAGTTCCCCGGTCCGCCCCGCCCGCACGTGGGCACAGCCTCCCCTGCTATCAGCACCCCGCACCGGAGTGGTACCTTTGTTACCGTCGATGAGCTGCGTGGACACACCTTCATCGCCCAAAGTCCACCGTGTGCATCAGGGTTCACTCTGCTGCTGTGAATTCTGAGGGTTTGGACAAATGTGCCAAGACCTGGGCCCACCGTTGAGGGGATGCAGAGTAGCTTCGTTGCCGTAACATTCTCTGTGCTCCACCAATTCAGAGATCTTGGGGTGTGTGTGTGTGTGTGTGTGTGTGTGTGTGTGTGTGTTGTTTGCTCGTTTTTTTTTAGGTTCAAATGAAATGATCTAAGCATGGGTTAAAGTCCAAAAGTTTAATAAAGCACAAGGGCCCAAGTGTTGAAACTTAAAATTAATGTCTGCTTTTGCTTTAAGTCTACAATATTAAATGTCAACATTAGTAGGAAGATTTCATCAACTCAGAACCCACATCTGAAATATACCTTTGCGGTAGACGCAACACAAAAAGGTTTGTTGGCTCAGTAAAGGCAATAGTGTGTCCGGGAGGCATCCAGCCAAGGACACCACCAACTGTTAACAACCCTTTGCCCTGGAACGCAGCTCAAATTAAGCAAATAAATGATAACAAAGGACAGAAAAAGCTCTGGAAAAATCTCCCAATGTCAGGAAAATAAGTACATTTCTGAATAACCCATGAGCCAAAGAAGAAATCCCAGCGAAAATTAGAAAATATTTTGAACTGAATGAAAATGAAGACACAACATATCAAAATGTGTGACATGCAGCTAAAGCAGTGCTTAGAGGGAAGTTAATAGCATCAAATACATATATTAAGAAAAAAAGTCTTTAAAGTGAATGATCTAAGTTTCCACCTTAAGAGATTAGGGGACAAAAAGCAAATTAAACCATGCATGAGCACAAGTAAAGATAAAAGTGGAAACTAATAAAATAGAATATAGTAGAACAATAGAAAAAAAATCAATGGAACCAATAGTTATTTAAAGAAGTTAATAAAATCGATAAACCTCTAGCCAGAATGATTAAGAAAAAAAGGTAAAAACCACAAAATATCAATATCAAGAATGAAAGAAGACTATCACCGTGAATCCTACAACCAAAAAGATTATAAGGGAATATTTTGAACAATCAGTACCAATAAATTTGACAACTTACGGATGAAACAAATTCTTTGAAAGTTACACATTATTGAAATTGACTCAAGAAGAAATAGAAAGCCTTCATAGCCTTATATCTATTAAATAAATTAAATTTGCCATTTTACTGCCGACAGAGAAGATACCAGGCCCAGATGGCTTCATTGGAGAATTCTATAAAATGTTTAAGAAAGATCTAATACCCATCCTACAAAAATATTTTGGAAAACAGAAGGAGAAATAACACTTTCAAACTAATTTTTATGAGACAGGTATTACCCCGATCTGTCAAAATTATTATAAAGAAAGAAAATCATAGGTCGATATCCCTTATTCGTATAGATGCAAAATACTTAACGTGTTAACAAAATCTAAGTAACAACAGATAATACATATTTATGTAATAATTATATATAACATTATAAGTAACTCTACCTGTTGATAGACATAGAGAGAGAATACCACATAGAGAGGTAATATGCCGAGTGGATTTATTCCAGGGATTCAAGACTGTTTAATTTTCAAAGTCAGTTAATATAACACAAGATAAAGGCGGAAACTAGGCACTATTTCTGTTGGCCGTCCCCACGCCGGATCCAGTGATTCCCTGAGACTCACGGGATTCACACACAGGCACACCCGTGGCTGAGGTTCACACAGCGAAAGGACATAGAGCAAAAGCAGCCAGGAGGTGAGGTCTGGCCGGGACCAGGTGTGAGCTTCTGACATCCTCTCCCTGCGCCTCGCTCCCCAGCAGCAGGCGTGACCCAGGCGTGAGCTGCTGGCTCCCAGAGAAGCTCATTAGAGACTCCACCCAGGGCTTTTATTGCGGCCGGTCTCAGAGGCCACCTCCGCTTGGCACACATTCCAGACGCCAAGGTGGGAATCGGATGTGCAGCTTGAACCATGCTGTTTGCACAAACGGGTTAGGCACCGCGAGCCACGCCCCTGAGTTTTGGGGGTGGTGGGGACCCTCCCAAAGTTCTCGGATGGCAGCCCGAGGCCCACCTGGCAAAGGTTAACGGTCGCAGGCCTGCTGGGTTAACTTTTTTTTTTTATAATATATTTTATTGATTTTTTACAGAGAGGAAGGGAGAGGGGTAGAGAGTTAGAAACATCGATGAGAGAGAAACATCGATCAGCTGCCTCCTGCACACTCCCCACTGGGGATGTGCCCGCAACCAAGGTACATGCCCTTGACCGGAATCGAACCTGGGACCTTTCAGTCCGCAGGCCGATGCTCTATCCACTGAGCCAAACCGGTTTCGGCCTGCTGGGTTAACTTTTTAAAAAATATATTTTATTGATTTTTTACAGAGAGGAAGGGAGAGGGGTAGAGAGTTAGAAACATCAATGAGAGAGAAACACCGATCAGCTGCCTCCTGCACACTCCCCACTGGGGATGTGCCCACAACCCAGGTACATGCCCTTGACCGGAATCGAACCTGGGACCCTTGAGTCTGCAGGCCGATGCTCTATCCACTGAGCCAAACCGGCTAGGGCTGGGTTAACTCTTATGCACAGCAGCTCCACAGACGCACACCCTCAAAAGACACCAGACTTTTGACAGAACTTCATGCCCATTCATGGGCTGTCGGCAACCTGGGAGCAGAAAGGATCTGCCTCAACTCAAGAAGGACATTTACAAAAAAACCCTCGCACTGCTGAAATCCTCGCTGGGGGAACTCTGACCGCCTCCTCCCTGAGACTGGGAGCAGGACAAGGGCCACCTCGCCTTCCTATTCAGGTGACGCAGGCAGCCCTAGGGCTGCAGGAAGAAGAAATCGAAGGCGTCCATATTGGGAAGAGGAAAGTGACTTTTCTTCACGGACAGCATGATCGTGTAAATAGGAAATCCTAAAAAATCTACCAAAAATATTATTGGGGACAACTGATTTGGTAAGGTTGCAGGATACAGGATCACTATACAAAAGTCAATTGAATTTTTATATCCTAGTAATGAACAATTGAAAATTCAAGTAAAAAATACCATTTATGATAGTTTCTGAAACCATAAAGTGCTCAGGGATAGTCTTAACAAAATATGTACAAAACCTGTATACAGAAAATTTCAAAATATTGCTGAGAGAAAATTTTAAAGATGTAAATTAATAGATAGACCATATGACCATATTCATGGGAACAAAGAAAATTATATATATATAGTCAATAATCTACAAATTGATTTGTAGAATCAATGCAATCCCAACTAAAACTCCAGCAGGTTTTTTGTAGAAATTGAGTAACTGATCCTAAAGTTTATAAATGCAAAGAGCCTACAAGAGTGAAAATGATTTTGAAAATGAAGAACAAGGTTGGAAGAGTCACTTTGTCTGATGTCAGGATTTAATATTCGCCTGTAGTAATTGAGACAGTGTG
Organism: Myotis lucifugus; assembly: GCF_000147115.1. Taxonomy (NCBI): domain Eukaryota; kingdom Metazoa; phylum Chordata; class Mammalia; order Chiroptera; family Vespertilionidae; genus Myotis; species Myotis lucifugus. The sequence goes on along the minus strand of NW_005873798.1, from coordinate 16,490 downwards.
GTGAGGTATAAAGACAGACATATAGATCAGTGGAACAATATCGAGAGTACTGATATATAGGCAATACATTTTGACACAGTGGCCAGGACAACTCAGTTTGGGGAAAATAAGTTCTTTTCAACAAATTGTTCAGGAAAAACTGGACAGCCACATGGAAAATGGGAATCTTGATGTTTACCCTGTACCCTATGAAAAATTAACTCGAAACGGGTCCTATCCCTTAATATAAAACTTGTAGATGAACATATAAGAAAAATATCTCTGAAACCCTGGGGTAGGCTAAGAATTTTTAGCTAGACACACAAAAAAACATAACCTATTAAAAAAAATTGGAAAACCGGACTTTGTTAAAGTCAAAAACTTTTACTTTTGGCAAGACACTGTTAAAATAAGAAGGCAAGTCACAGACTCGGAGACAGTATTTGCAATACAATAAACACATGAAAAGGTGCTTCACATCATTGGGCATCAGGAAGTGCAAGCTAAAGCCACACATACTCACCAGAAGGGCTAACCGTTAACACGAGAATAGCAAGTGTTGCTAGGCACGTGGCGCAACCGGGACTCTCATACGTTGCTGGTGGTAGCATCGTTTGGTAAAACCACTTTGGAAAACAGCTTGTCAACCTCTTATAAAGTTATGCATATGATTTAATTCCACTCCTACGTGTTTAGCCAAGATTAAAAGACTTGTACACAAATGTCCACAGCAATTTTATTCATAACTAGAGGCCCAGTGCATGAAATTGGTACACAGTTGGGGTCCCTAGGCCTGGCCAGCAATCAGGGCCTATCGGGGCCATCTCGCCCAGTCCCGATCGGGGCCGGGCTGGCCGGGGAATGCCGGCTGCCAGCTGCTGGCTGCTGGCTGGGGCCTGCCAGACGGGGCCTGCCGGGCAGGGGGAGAGAAGAGGGAGGGACCACAGGAGGTTTGCCGACGGGGAGGTTGGCTGGACATGGGAGGTTGACTGTGGGAGTGCACTGACCACCAGGGGGCAGCTCCTGTGTTGAGCGTCTGACCCCTGGTGGTCAGTGCATGTCATAGAACTGACCGATCGGTTGTTCCGGTTGTTCGGTTGTAACAGTTGCTTAGGCTTTCATATATATAGACTAGAGGCCCGGTGCACAAAATTCATGCACCCGAGGGGAGGTGATCTCTCAGCCCGGCCTGTGCCCTCTCGCAGTCTGAGAGCCATTTAGGGATGTCTGGGAGCAGGCCTAAGCCATCAGTCAGACATCCTTAGAGCTGCTGCAGAGGTGTGAGAGGCTCCCGCCACTTCTGTTACACTCGCCAGCTGTGAGCCCGGTTTCTGGCTGACCGCAGGAGTCTATGACCACCAGGGGACAGCTCCTGCATTGAGCATCTGCCCCCTGGAGGTCAGTGCACATAATAGCGATCAGTCGTTCTGTCATTTGGTCAATTTGCATATTAGCCTTTTCTTATATAGGATGATTGCCAAGGACCTAGAAACAACCAAAATGTCCACCCACAGGTAAGTGGGTGAATGGTGATACGCCCGTGCAGTGAAACATTGTTTTGCAATTCGAAGGAACAGATGAATGATCGACACTTTTGACTTTTTAAAGCACAGAGTGAGGGAAGCCAGACCCCAAAGAGCGCCTGCCGTCTGTGTTTACATCTCCAGATCGCTTCTCACCGTGCACAACCGACACTCTATACCCAGAGGCAACAGCCGCCCGCTCCCCTCCCCCAGGCCTGGGCCTCCCTTCTAGATTCTGTCTCTGAATCTGGCGTTCCTAAGGGCCCAATGCAAGTGGAAGCGGACAGTATGCGTCTCTTTCTTTTTTATGTTAAATGTATTGGGGTACCATTCTGTTTCTCTGTTATGGGGTGGGGCCACAACATTAGTCACAAAGAAACAGAATTTCCAGAGGATGAGGCCCAGAAATCAGGATTTTAACAAGATTCCCAGGTGATTCTAATGTGCAGCCAAGGTTGAGAACCACTGCCTTAGGGGGAGAGAAGGTCACAGGACTGAGATTGGGCTTAGGTCAGTGCCCGAGGCCCCGAGGACACCGTGACCTCTGCTTCCTGCGTCCGGTTGCTCGACCTTCTCAGACCCCCTGGACGTGCCTGCCTTCACAGCTGGCCACATGGACACCTGCTCCAGCATCGGATTCCCTGTCGTCACTGGCAGAGATTTCACAACGTAAGGAGCTACCGGTTGTATTGCCCATAGAGGGTACAGAGACAATGCCTGCCTAGTTGTTTTAAGTCGGTGGTGGAATCTGCTATTATTTCAGTGTCCACTGAGGACCTACTGTGCTCAGCACTTACTAAGACGACCAAGTAAAGGCCCAGCACGGAGACGCCGCGCGGCCACGGCGCCTGGGAACTTCAAGGACTGGTATCTGACAGCCTCCCTTTCCGATCACAGTGTTATTAAGATATTAATCAATAACAAAGTTGTGTCCATTTCCTGTACTTTGAGAATTTAAAGAAACTTCTGAATAATTTAATGTAAAATAAAATATCATGGAAATTAGGAATTACCTGAGAGTGAATGGTAAAAATACTACCTATAAGAATTGGAAGGATGAAGCAATCACTAGAGTGAGCATTTTAGCTGCAAATACTTAATTGCAAAAGAGGAAGTGTTGTTCATTTGTGAGCCAAGTACTCAGGGTGACAAGCTGGAGTAAGAACTGCACCACAAATTCAAAGCAAACAGGAAGAAGGGAATATTGAACATTAGAACAGATCAGTGACACGGAAACAAAGATGTGGCGGGAAGATTGATAAGGACAAGCGCTGGTTCTTTGAAAAGAGCACAGGACAAACAAAGTGCTCCCGCCCCCAGTAGAAATGACCAAGGCAAGACCAGAGACGGGACCAGCAGGCACCACCGAGTCAGGGACATGCGTGTGGACGGGGCAGCGCTTAAAATGACAAGAGGATCTTAGAGACGCCTGCGCGCCTACACGTGGAAAATTCCTAGAAAAATACAGCTTCGCCACCGCGACTCAGGAAGAAACGCTCACCCCGGGCGCTCCGAGGCCCGGCGAGGAAATGGAGCACAGATAAGGTCTCCTTCGAGGAAATGTCCGCAGATAAGATTTCCCCAGATCCCAGGAGGAAGCCGTCCCGGCATCACACGCTCCACGGGACGCAGATGCAGACACCGCTCCTCGGCAACGCGCTGGAGCCCACATCGGTGTGGGTCATCAGGACACCAAAGCCCAGGAGGATGCTCTAAGGAGGGGACCCCCCGGACCCGTGTCCCTGGAGAAGACAGCTGTAAACATCCGCAGCGAGACGCCAGCAAACAGAATCAGGGACTGTGCGGGAGAGGTAGCGTTGACCCTGGGAAAACCAGCTGAGGGAGAAAAACTGTAATTGCAGAAAAGGCAGTTATAAAATTTAACATTCACTCATCCATAATAAAAAAAAAACTTAAACTGTAAGAAGAGTATATCTTTAATATAATGAAGACAATTTATTTTAAAAAAGACAAAATTTTACAGCAAATGTTAAACTTAATGGTGAAACAAAAACATTGTCTTCAAAAACTTAATGATTTTTTTTTAAATTGGGAAACACTCAAATCCACCCACTTACTCTTTCTCATCCACATGTGACAGATGGTTGTCAAGAAGATAAGGACAGGAAGTTCCAGAATCGGAAAGGAGAGAGTGAAACGGAAATTACTCAGGGATGTATTTAACAGGCTCCTGAGACATTCCTAAGAAATCACAGATAGATGAATAAAGGGTTTTAGAAAAGCTGCTGCAAAATCAAAATACAAACATCAGTGACATTTTTACAACGTTGCTGCGAAAACAGTCGTCAGTGAAAATGGGTGATAAAATTGATCCTATTTTGCAATCAGACTCAGGAATAAGCATAATAAAAACGAGCAAGACTCTTAGAGAGAACTTTATGGAATCTGCCGGCAGATGAAAGGCCTACGGAAATGGAGAGTTAGGCCATGCCTTCGAAGCTATAACTTCCCTTTTATTTCCTCCCCCCACTTTATTGAGGTCTAATTGAAGTATAACTTCCTGTCACTTCAAGGCCTACAAAGGGTTGATTTGATCCGATTGCAACATAGTTACCACTTCCTTTTTGTGGTGAGAACATCTACTAGTAAGATCTACTCTCTGAGCAACTTTCAAGAACCACAGAGTATATATGTATAGTATTGCTCTACAGCAGTGGTCGGCAAACTCATTAGTCAACAGAGCCAAGTATCAACAGTACAACGACTGAAATTTCTTTTGAGAGCCAAATTTTTTAAACTTAAACTATATAGGTAGGTACATTGCTATTAACTTAATTAGGGTAACTCCTAAGCTGGCCTTTGCTAAAGACGTCCTCAATCTGATTGAGGTACGTTCGCTGAGGTCGACCCCTTCCCATTCTCCCATCCATACTCGTCTTGTATACTTGTTTCGTCCATCTCCTTTCCGAAAACCGACTTCTGTGCATGGGCCACAAAGTTTCAATCGCACTGTACGTGCGCCCGTATGTGGTATTTTGTGGAAGAGCCACACTCAAGGGGCCAAAGAGCCGCATGTGGCTCGAGAGCCGCGGTTTGCTGACCACTGCTCTACAGCACCGCCACGCAGTGCGTCGCATCCCCAGAATGTACCCATCTTATAACCGGAAATTCGGACCCTTGGACCATCTCCCCATTTCCCCCGCCCCCAAGCCTCAGTAACCACCATGCTCTCTGTTTTCATGAGAATAAAAATATAAGGGTTTTTAATGATATTATATTACCTACAAATGGTATCATGCAGTGTTTGCCTTTCTCCGACTCATGGCTGTACCTCTAACCATGTCGATTCTCGGCCGGCCGACCTCTAGATTCAATGTTACTCCAGAGAAAACTCTAACACGTTGTTTCTGTTCTGTTCTGGTGGACTTTGGCAAACGGAATCTTTAACTTGCTGGCGAGACAGCGGTACAGACCATAGGATTTCACTTCATAAAAGGAAAAACACGCACATTCCCTGCAGGCGTGGCTGCTCTGGAGAAGAATTGTTGCTAGGCAACCAATGGGCTGGGACCTCGCAAGGCTGACATCAAGGTAGGGACTGGGTTGCGTTCTTGCGTGGTGGCCTGATGGGGAACTGCTTCTGAGCTCATTCCTTTTTTAAAAATATATTTTTATCCATTTCAGAGAGGAAGGGAGATGGAGAGAGAGATAGAAATATCAATGATGAGAGGGGATCATTGATTGGCTGCCTCCTAAACGCCCCCTACTGGGGATCGAGCCCACAACCCGGGCATGTGCCCTGACTGGGAATTGAACCCAGGACCTCTTGGTCCATGGGATGACGCTCAATCATTGAGCCACACCAGCTGGGCTCTGGTGTTTCTTAAAAGATTAGAAGGGACCCCCCTAATGATACATTGGCACCGACGGACAGGAGTGAGCAGGGCTGTCTTTGGGGACTGAGACAGCCCCTCCGGCTCACCACTGTCCCCTCCACCCCCGCAGCCTTCCCGGCACCATGTACCCAGGGGCCTTGCTGTCTGCACCGCTCGAGGGTCCCTGTGGTGGCGCAGGCGAGGCCCTGGCCCGCCTCCTGCACACACACAGCTCCCTGCTCGGCTCAGCATCCGGGGTTCCCGTCCCATCACAGTCAGTGTAGGGCACCCCCTCCCCACGTGTCGACAGACGGGACCCTCGAGTCTGGGCCTCTCTGAGCACTGGCCACACCGCTCCCCGAATACGCGTCAGGGACAGAGGGAGTCGTTGGAAGCTGCACTGTCAGGGTGTGTGGTGTTTCCAATTGAGCAGGTCCCTCCAGGGGCCAGAACTCTTTCTCCATCCCTCTGCCCAGAAAAGCAGCCCGATCCCTTAGACTTCCTCCTCGTGTTCTTCTTCTTTTGGCTAATCTTCACCCGACGATATTCTTCCATTGATTTTTAGAGAGTGGAAGAGAGAGAGAAACATCGATGTGAGAGAAACACATGGATTGGTTGCCTCCTGCATGAGCCCCAACCAGGACTTGGGCCCGGGAGGAGCCTGCAACCGAGGTACGTGTCCTTGACTGGAATCCAACCCAGGACCCTTCGGTCCCCAGGCCGATGCTCTATCCACTGAGCCACACCGGCCAGGGCCCTCCTGCCTTCTAGCTGAGAGCTCGGGAATGTGAAATTCCCCCGTGAGCAGCCGGCACAATACCACGCTGGGACTTTCCGACGTCACCCAGGGGCACGCGGCGATGAGAAGGCGTCTTTTGGGCGGTTGCAGAGCTGGCTGAAAAGTACCAACTCTCATTCCTCGGAGGCTGCGGGGTGATGCTGACAGAGGGGGAGCCCCTCCCGCCTGGGGGGCTGCGCTGTGGCGTTGGTTCTGGAGGTGGCTCTGGAAAAGGCCTCCGTGGTCCCCGGAGGCGTCTCCCGGCCCGCCTCCCCCGCCCGGCCCTCTCCTGCCCCAGCTGCCTGCACTCGGTTTCCATCATTTGCCAAGAAAAGGGGCTTAAAAATCCAGCCCGGGTGGGGTCGGTAGGAGGAGAGCGGTGACAACCCGGACCTCCACCTCCCCCCCACCTCTCTGCCCCCATCGTCTGAAAAAGCAGGCTGACCATCAACACTCCTAAGAAATCACTTGAAACTGGACAGTGCAAAGTTTTGGTCCATGTGTGGATTTGTCCATGTAATTCTTTTTCTTTTAGAAACATATTCATGTTCTTTCCAAAATACAAAACTCGTTTGCGCTGTTGTAGCCGAACAAGATGCCGGGCTCACTGTGCTCCGGGACCACTTCCTGTTCACTCGTTCGTCCGCGGGAACCAGGGAAATACAATGTCGCTATCCGCCCATTTCACAGACGTGGAGACTGAGGCACCGGAGGTCAGGGCACGGAGCTGGTGAGGGACAGAGACAGGAGCTGAACCCAAGCATTCCGAGTTCAGAGCCTGGGCCTTTAGTACAGAAATGTGTGTACATATTGAACACACTAATTTTATTTCGTGATGACAATCTCGATTAAAACTGAATTATAAATTTTCAATTTTTGGGAATAATTTTTTTTCAGGGCAATTAAAAAGTTAGAAATGCCCTAAAAAGGTATTCCTCTCTAGCACCTGACTTCAGGCATTAGAAGACTGGAGCCTGGGGAGGTTTTTCTGGAGAGAGGGGAGGGGAGATGGAGAGAGAGAGAGAAACATCGATTACACCCCAACCTGGGTATTGAGCCTGCAAACCTAGGCATTGCTTTGACCGGGAATTGAACCCACAACCTTGCCTTGTACGGGACGATGCTCCAACCACTGAGCCACCCGGCCAGGGCTGCTGGGGAGGTTTCCCTCTGCCCTTGTGTTGGAGCTGGCGCTCGAATTCACACCTGACTTCCACCCCGCAGGGCTGACCAGGCCCGGGGCCTTCAGCAGATGCGGACTTCTAGAAGCAGAGGCCGGACAGCGGGCTGGTCTAGAACCGGGAAGCGGGGAGGAGAGCGTGGTGAAGCCCTCGCAGGTGCGTCCTGCCCTCCTCGCCTGCGGTCAGTAAGGAACCTAATCTTTGTCCAGCTTTTTATCCCGATCATCATCGTCCACTAGACAGAACAGAGCGATGCTGGCAGCTCAGCCCCTCGCGCAGCTTCCTGCGGTTGCCGGGGAATTCGGTGGAAACCCCACGCTGTGACCTGGAGTGTTTGGCTCCGTGTGAATGTCCTACCTATTCCTTTTTTTTTTGAGCAACCAGAAAAACAACTGGTCTCCTCCGGCCTTCACCAGAGGGGAAGCGGGAATCAAAAATCCTTGACCCTCACTTCCTGTGAGATTGTGAAATAAAAGGTGAACAGGTAAGGGGAGGCGGCGGCGCAGAACAATGGCCCCTATTGTGGAGTGAATCCTGTTTTCTTTCCATTTTCACACAAATCTTTCTGGAGCAGATGCTAACCAGAGAAAAGCCAGCTGATCATTAGCTGTGAGCCGTGGGCTGTCGGCCATGGGTGTGGGTGTAGGCTGTGGGCCGTGGGCCTTGGGTCGTGGCTGTGGGCCGTGGGTGTGGGTAATAGCCCGTGGGCCGTGGCCGTGGCCGTGGGCCGTGGGCGTGGATGGCCCGGCCGCCGGCTCTCAGTGAGAACTGTTTTGCGGGCGTTTGCAGACCTCTCCAAGGTGTAGGCTCAGAATTCGGTGTTTGAAGGAAACCACCCGAATGCGTGAGCGGCCTGTCGTCCTCGTTGTGCAGTGAGAGGGCACAGGTGCCCCCCGGGCTAACCGTGATCACGAGGAGCCTGGGACTCCGCAATGGGCTGTGGTCTCCACGCGCTCGGGAGCTCCCGCCTCTGTTTCTCCTTTTCAGACCCTCCCCACCCCCCCCCACCCCCCGCCAGCTCTCAGAGCACAAGGTCGCTGGGTCGGGCGGGACTCATCCAGGCCTCAGGCCTCCCCTGCAGAGCAGGGGCGACGGCAGACCCCGCAGCCCAGCGGTCCTGGGGCCAGGGGGCGCCATGGGAACCGGGGACGCTGATCTTCCAGCTGCGTCCCGGGCCCTCGTCCTTGTCCAGGTGTGGGAACCTCTGGGTCAGGGTAACCCTCCGGCATCCACGCGGCTGGTGCTCATCGGGCGCTGCCGTGTCCCCGTGAAATAATGAGATGCGTGGTCTCTGTCCAGTTCTCAGATGCAGTCTTTGGCCCTGGTTCCCCACAGAACCCCCAAGTCCCCTGTAACTTCCTGGGGGAGAGGAGCGTCTTTTGTTCTGATGAGGTGACTCCCGGACGGCTCCCTCCTCCCCTGCAGCTCCCTCCTCCCCTGCGGCCCCCTCCTCCCCTGCGGGCCCTGGGTGCCCCTGGGCTCCTGGCCTGCCCTGGCTGCCGACCTGCCCTCGCCCCCGACCTTGCACTGGACTTTTAAGGAAGGGATGGGAAGGGACGAAAGGGAGGGGACGAAGGGAAGGGAAAGGAGCAGGGGACGGGCAACGGACGCCATGCAGTCTTTGTAGTTGTTGACCCCCCCCCTGTTATAATTCTCCCCTGATTGTTATAGAGAGCCTAAGGTACAGGGAGGGACAAACGCACGGAGAGGGACGGTGATGTGAAAAAGAAGCCTCAATTGGGAGGCTCCTGCTTGCTGCCTAGCTCCTGATTGCCCTTGATCAGAATCGAACACTTGACCGTTAACTATCAGGGCAGACTCTCTTTCTAGTGAGCCTCCGGGCCAGGTCAGCTCTCGACCTCCTCACTTCTCTGAGAGAGTGCTTTCATTGACCCTGGTCGTCCGACTGGAACCTCTGACCTCTGCGGATTCTGACTGATCCGCGGTAGTCAGTGACCCCGAGGAAACATTTCTCTCTCACTCAAAGG
>NW_005873798.1:6001-6890 GCF_000147115.1 Myotis lucifugus | reverse complement strand
ACGTTTTCTCGCTCCTGGACTTTACTTATTGTTGGGGGCACTGCTCTCGCCCCGTGGTTCCGGTGCTTCACCCAGCGTAGGGTGGGGAATTAGGTGGGGGCGAGCTGGGCTGCAGGAGACAGTAACCGGGAAGCAGCGGGACTGACGGCGGGCGTGGCTCTCCTCAGGTCTGTGCAGACCTGCCGTGGGGCCACCGCTGAGCTCCGGGGACGAGCGTGCTCCCCGCTCCTGTCCGGGTGGAGGGGGGGAACTTGCTCCCTTCTCCTAGGCAGTAACCGAGGGCAGAGAACACTGCATCTGTTCATTCTCAGTTGCTTTCAACTCAAAAATTCCTTAAGGTGAAGAGGCGTGTGTTGTTTTTTGTTTTTCTTTTGGGGGGCTGGGGGGTGTCCTGATCCCCTTCACAGAGAAAACCACCGGCAACTGAACCTTCTAGAAGACTCCATGCCTGCCTCTACTTCCCGCCGGATCCCCACCCATTTACCATCATTTCATTGTGGGACCAGGGGGAGGGGAGCCCCCTGTCAGTCTGGGGGGCTTCTTGGCATTCTGCACTTGGAACGTCCCCTCGTTTTATGGCTGCGAGTCCACAGGCGCCTCGCTCTCTGGCTTGGGGACCCCTCGCGTGAGCTGACTCTCTGACGCCCCGCCCCCCCCATCCTGACACAGGGACTGACAAAGCTTTGATCTGTCTTATCACACGATGCGGTGTTTTTCCTCGTGGCTTTGTTTCCCTGTCAAGTTCGCATTTTTGTCTGAATTTACTGACTTGGCACATTTTGTGAACACTGACCATTTATTTTTCCAGCATAAAATATGTTCTTCTGTTGAACGTTGTCCATATCACCTCCTCCTACTTAAAACACAAAACAAAACAAACTTTTTAATA
>NW_005873798.1:0-5901 GCF_000147115.1 Myotis lucifugus | reverse complement strand
TCCTCCTCCCTCCCCCGCCTTTTTTTTTTTTTTTTTTTTTTTTTTATGAAAGGCTTTGGCTCAAAATCCTCAAAAGCTGTGGCCACCAGCTGAGATCCTAAAATGACCCAGAAGTGGTGCTTGGGGAGAGTGGAAGAAAGAAATCCCTTTCCAAGAAGTTTAGCCTTGGAGAACATTCTAGAACAGAGCCGCGGGCCCCTCGCCCTCCTCCGCCTCCTGTTTGGGTTGGCCCCGGTCCACACCATCGTCTTCTCTCTTGACCAAACAATCCCTGAGAGAAAGAGGACTTCTACATTTTTCCTAAAAAAAAGTACTTTTTCTTATCTCCATTAAACATCTTAAAGTTCAGTTTAGATGATACCTTTTTAAAAGTACGCACTTATGTCTAAGACCTCGTCCCCCAAACATCATCTTTAAAAAAATCGACAGCTTGCACACATCTAGAATTCCATAGTCACAGGTTTTTTATTTTTTTTAAGGCTGGCGTGTAAGAACAAGACCGGCTCGCACGTGTTTAAATGCATTACTCACAGTTGACAGTGACAGCGAGTGTTCTTTTTCTTCTGGGTGTGTGTTAACCAACCTCTTGCCACACTTAGTTTTCCACCCTCTTTTTAAAAAATATATTTTTATTGATTTCGGAGAGGAAGGAAGAGGGAGAGACAGAAACATCAATGATGAGAGAGAATCATTGATCGGCTGCCTCCTGCAGGCCCCACACTGGGGATCAAGCCCGCAACCCCGGGCACGTGCCCTGACCGGGAATCGAACCGTGACCTCCTGGTTCGTAGGTCGAGGTTCGACCACTGAGCCACGCCGGGCGGGCAATCATTACCATTTTTCAAAGCGGTTTCCTTCATTTTCTGCACCACCATCATTTTTTTTTTTAAGGACTATTTTAAAGCAAATCCTAGCCAGGGGATCATTTTCCCCATGAATCCTTCAGCATGTCCCTGTCGCATGAGGACTTTTCCCTGACCCAGTGCAATACCAGCATCAACCTAACACGATGAACCAAAGTCCTTTAGCGAGAACCGGTGGGTCAGAGGGACCGCAGCCAGCGTCTGGGATGGGCTGAGGGCTGCTGACCGCCAGCCGAGGGGATGGCCGGGGAGAAGGGCTGGGTGGGGACAGAGGACACGGGACAGGTTGGACTTCACTGGCCCCTCTGTGTCTGTCTGTCTGTCAGGCATCGAGTCCTAACAACCTTGGGGAGTCACGGCCGCCTCGCCGCACTCCGAACCCTGTGCCTGCGTGGGAACGGGGTTTGCGGGGAGTCTGGCTCCCGCGTGGCCAAGGTGACGTGGCGCAAACCACCGCCGTCATCCGGCCCCAGCCGGTCTGCGTGGAGCAGAGCCACGTGCTTTGGGAAGAGACACGGTTCTGGCCGGAGCTGGAGCGGGAGCGGAGCGGCGATGTGTGAGCTCCGGGGGTACAGAGGGCGTCGGGGTCTGTTCCAGCAGAAGGGGCTGCGCCGATGGGTCTCGGACGCGTGGAGCGGCTGTGCGATGGGTGGCGCTGGTGTCGTGCGTGGAAACGGTGAGTTTCCAGAGAGCCGGCCGCCCTGCCCTCGTCTCCACCCCCCGTGGGAGGCAGGGCCAGGCCTTGCCGTCTCTTCAGGTGGCCCCTCGAGCAGGAGGCAATGCCGTAAAAGGACATCCAGGTGCCCCTGGGTGAGGGATGGTCACGGGCAGTGACGTGGGCACAGGCCACGCTCCCGTCTGGCAGAGAACGTGCACCAGCAGCTTCCTCTTACGTGAGAAAATGGACAGTTTCTGGGCTTCAAAAAACCCAAAACAGGTCTGACACCTGAGCACAGAGGAATTCGTTCTCTGAAATCGAGCTGGTACACAGAGCCATGTAAGGCCGGGGAGGGTGTCAGATCAGGTCTGTGTTTGCTTTCTCCGTGGCCACACTCCAGGAAGGGTGCGAGTCACCGGCCGGGAATGTTTGGGAGAACACGGGCGGGCGGGGCGGTCACTGTGTTTAGAACAGAACTGTGTTTCCACAGCTGCCGGCTGCCGGCTCCCGGGGCAGCTTCGTCCACGTTGGCGACGGACCACGTGGGTCTGCGTGGCGGACGGTCCTCTCTGGTTACAAAGTGACGGCGTTCCTGGTTCAGCCCCTCCGAGCCCCGAGCCCTGACAGATGGAGGAAGAGTAGTGCTGGAGGCGGGCCCCTCCGGGGGCCTGAGATACTGGGAAAGGGCCGGGGGAGTGAGGTTGGCCACTGAGGGGTCACACGACCAAAGGCAGAGAAGGGCTTGCATCTCATTCTTTTATTACTAGAGGCCCGGTGCACGAAATTCATGCAAGGGGCTCGGCCCTCACAGCTCAGGCAGCTTGCCTGGGCCCTCGCAGCCCTGGCTTCATCTGGAAGGTTGTCGGCTGTCCGGTCTAATGAACATATTATGCTTTTATTATTATAGATTATTTTTTTAATATATTTTTATTGATTTCAGAGAAGAAGGGAAAGGGGGAGAGAGAGAGAGAAACATCAATGATGAGAGAGAATCATGGATTGGCTGCCTCCTGCACGCCCCACACTGGGGATCGAGCCCTCAACCCGGGCACATGCCCTGACCCAGATTCGAACCGCGACCTCCTGGTTCATAGGTCGACACTCAACCACTGAGCCACGCCGGCCGGGCTCTTTCTTTCTTTTAAGTAGAACAATTATTAAACTTATTTTTTATTAATTTATCTTTATTGTTGGAAGTATTACAGATGTCCCCTTCCCCTCCCATTGACCCCTTTCTCCCCGTACCCCCCCCCCCATTTGAGTGCCTCTGAGGGGTCAGTGGGGCTGGCGCCAGGGGCCGCAGCCTGGACCTCCAGCTCACCCCTCGGGCGGGCGGCTCACACACACTGTGAAATCACTTCCATTTTAACGTTTATACCCAAGGAAGCCCAAGCCACGGGATGATTAAAGTAAATGCTAAAGAAAAAGAATGACATAACTTCTACAAATTGGCCGGAACAGGCGTTCCCCCAGATTTCTTAGTCATTTTCATTGGACAGACTTAGATTTGCCCAATAGTAAGAGGTTAAAACGCAGTGAGGGTGATGCCCGATTTTGCGGTCACCTGTTAAGAAAAGAGATCCTCCACGCCCGTGTGTTTCTGCGGAGCGGCCCTCACAGCCCGCCTGGAGCCTTCTCTCTTCACTTGTCACGTAGAAGCAAAAGGTGGGATTTGTCTGTGTATAGAAGACCGGTTATCACAATTCTGCAAAAAACCCAAACAGTTCCTAGAACCAATTTTACTTTTGATGCCATAATATGTGCTTCTAAATTTCTTCTTTGCATCTAAATTTCTCACAGAGCAGCTCACCTTAACATGTGTTGGTAAATCATCCTTATCCCGATATAGTTTGTTTAGCGGAAATTAAATCCTGTGGGTCTCTCCTTCAATGTGATGAAGTTGGAATAAATGTTTTCCTGTCAGTTGAGGTTGGGGGGTGGCCGCAGAAATCCACCGATTGCCACCGCGAGGGAAGGTGTGGGCGGCTTTAGTTTCCGACACACACTCCCCCCACTTCTGGAGTTTCCATGCACGCCCCCCGCCCCCAACAACCTGGAAATACCATCCTCAGAACGCCAGCATCTTGCTGTGCAAACCCTGCACCACCACATTAGCTGTGTCCTCGCCTCACTCTCCACCGGAAAGCTGCCCCGGCCCTGGACGTGGAACATTCTGGCAACCAAGGCACAGAAGGATGTGTGAGGCGGGTGGCGGAGCTCGGGAAATACCCGCCCTGCCCAGGCCTTTGCAGCCAGGGCGGCCAGGTGACGGGCTCTGCCTGAGCGGGAAGCCCCTGGGGATTTCTGGAAATTCTGTGATGTGGTCCCAGCTTATCTTCCTCCTCTTTGTCTCACCTTCCTGCCTGGAATGCAGGCTGAGTCTGGAGCTGGAGCTGGAGCTGGAGCTGGAGCAGCCACCTTGAGGCCCTGAGGGGCCCAGGTTACGGGTGAGGCAGCGGAGAGAGAAAAGGGGCCTGGAAGGGCCTGTGGGGCAGGTGGGCCGGCCCTAGCCTCTGTGGGGCCTGGCGGGAGTAGGAACGGAGGCCCACATGGTGTGTCTCCATTGACAGTATCAAACTAACAAACTGCTCAACAAAATAGAGTCTACCCTCTAGCTTGACAATCTGTGTGATAACAATGAAAGTTGGAAAGTATATAAAACCCTGCTTTTGTTTGTTTTTTAATCCTCACCCCACCCCGGCCGGGCGCGTGCCGTCTGGGTCCCTTCGTCACACGTGGGCTGCAGGCCATCTGCTCTTGGCTCCCGTCCTCCTGACCTTTATCTGTAACTTCTTTTCAAAACAACAAATATTTTCATGGAACTAAACCCACGCGTTATCTCTCTGGGCCATTTCTAAAATGTTCAAGCGAAATTCTCAGTAAAAGAAGCCATTCAGCGTGGCTTTGCTCAGTAGTTTGCTCTTCCCCTCTGTCAACTCTCAGAACAAGAAACCGGCCAAAACCGGTTTGGCTCAGTGGATAGGGCGTCGGCCTGCGGACTGAAAGGTCCCAGGTTCGATTCCGGTCAAGGGCATGTACCTTGGTTGCGGGCACATCCCCAGTGGGGAGTGTGCAGGAGGCAGCTGATCGATGTTTCTCTCTCATCGATGTTTCTAACTCTCTATCTCTCTCCCTTCCTCTCTGTAAAAAATCAATAAAATATATTAAAAAAAAAAAAAAAAGAAACCGAAACACAAGCTCAGTCCCACGTGGAACCGGGGTCTTGCCCTAGCGGCATCCAGTCACCTGCAGGACGTAGAACTGCTGGTGCCCGGGGCGGCCTCCCCACCCCCGTGGGCCTCTCCAGGGCGGTGACTTATGCGATTGGGGACAATCAATGATGAGAGAGAATCTTTGATCGGCTGCCTCCTGCACGCCCCCGACTTGGGATCAAGCCTGCAACCCAGGCATGTGCCCTGACAGGGAATCAAACCGTGACCTCCTGGTTCAGCGCTCAACCACTGAGCCACGCCGGCCGGGCTACGGGATTTTCAGGGAAGTGAAACTATTCGGTAAGAGACTGCGATACGTCCATGCCAGTCCGTGTTTGCCAAGCCCACAGCACGTACAACACACAGCGAACCCTATTGTAAACCATCCACTTTAGCGGGTAGTCATGTACCGGTGCTGGCTCATCAACTGCAACAAGGTACCACACTCATGCAAGACGGTGCTGATAGGGGAACCGTATCCAGGGAGGGGAGGGAGTATAGGGGAACGCTGTCCTTTCTGTTCAGTTGTTTCTGTAAACCAAAAACTGCCCAGACGAATGAACGGTTGCATGCGCTTAAAGAATCAGTACCTCAGTAAACCCAAAACCATGAAAATAAGAATGAAATGACAGGCGCGGTGACCCTGGATCTCAGGGTAAGAAAACGTGCTCAGATGAGCACAGCCTGTGCTCGGAATTCTCGGGCGGCCAGGCCTGGGGAGGGATGGGGTTAGAGAGCGCGTTGTCTACAGGACGGGAATCGATCAGCTGGTTTGGAGACACGGGCCAGCTTGGAGGTGACTCTGTCCCACAGTTTCTATTGCGAAGGGACAAACAACCTACATATTGTCATTTTGTGTCAGCCCTCTGGTTTAAACAATGGGGAGCCTGATGCTGCCTCGCAGGTAACAAAGGCAGAGCTGTGGGGCGCGTGGATGAGGGCTGATCGCGATCAAATTTTACGCGTATGGATTTGTCCCTCAGCTTCCAAGTTGAGACGAGGCTGGGCCAGCTGTATCTTGGACCCTTATCTGTTCTTTCTTTCTTTCTCTTTCTTTCTTTCTTTCTTTCTTTCTTTCTTTCTTTCTTTCTTTCTTTCTTTCTTTCTTTCTTTCTTTCTTTCTTTCTTTCTTCCTTCCTTCCTTCCTTCCTTCCTTCCTTCCTTCCTT
>NW_005873797.1:0-20003 GCF_000147115.1 Myotis lucifugus | reverse complement strand
TTCAGGCCTCACATGGCTGTCCCCACACATCCTGGCATACGGAAAGGGAAAGCGTGTTGTTATGACATAATAATAATGACACGGCGATGATATAAATAATTGAGGTATTGTCACTCTCAGTGAGCGAGAATTCCCTGGAGAAAACAGCACTGTTTTTTCCCATCTGAAATTTGGTCAGATAGTGGAGTAAGGCCTAGCCATCAGTCAATGGTTAGACAGCAAATGTTTTTGAAGAAATGGCTGTACCCCAGGCACTGTACTACTATATAGAGTTAAGAGTATGGAGTTGGGAGCAAGACTCCTTGGGTTAAAATTTTGTTTCTATCATCCACTGCCTGTGTGACCTGGGAAAAGTTACCAAATTTCTTTGCACTTTATTTTCACATCTGTAGAATGGGGCAGTGACAGTCCCCATGGGACTGGTGTGATGAGGAACTGAGTTAATGCATACAGAGTATTACAACAGCGCCCAGCACACAGTACTGAGTATGTGGCAACTGTGCTCCTGTTAGAACCAAAGATGTGGCAGTTCATGAGATGGGTGTGGTTCCTGTCCTCACGGAGCTAAGGTCTAGCGGGATTTTATATATATATTAGAGGCCGGGTGCACAAATTTTGCACATTGAAAGGAAATTAATTAGAAGAAATATTTTAGAGCCTGGGGAGGGACCACGGGAGGTTGGCTCCAGGGCGTGTCCAGCCCATCTCACCCAGTCCTTATTGGCCTGACCCCAGCAGCAAAGCTCACCTACCAGTCGGAGGGTCTCCCCTGGGAGAAGCGGGGTCAGTGCACATCATAGTGACTGGTCGAACGGTTGAATGAACGGTCGGATACTTAGCATATTAGGCGCGTGCACACACACACACACACACACACACATATTGTTAATCCTCACTGAGAATATTTTTCCATTGATTTTTGGACAGAATGGAAGGGAGATGGAGAGACCGAGAGAGAGAGAGACATTGATGTGAGAGAAAGACATCAATTGGTTGCCTCTGCACTCGCTTCCTGACCAGGGCCAAGGATTGAGCCTGCAACCAAAGTAGGTGCCCTTGACTGGAATTGAACCCGGGACTCTTGAGTACGTGGGCTGGTGCTCTATCCACTGAGCAAACCAGCTAGGGCTGGAATAATACTAGTATTTTTAATCTAAGACAGTGGTTCTCAACCTTCCTGATGCCGTGACCCCTTAATACAATTCCTCATGTTGTGGCGACCCTCAATTTCATTGTTACAAATTGAACATAATTAAAGTATAGTGATTAATCACAAAAACAATATGTAATTATATATGTGTTTTCTGATGGTCTTAGGCGACCCTTGTGAAAGGGTCATTCGACCCCAAAGGGGTCGCGACCCACAGGTTGAGAACCGCTGATCTAAGAGATAAGGGGGAGCTTTTTGGCCAGGGTTGGCTTGCGTAGGCCTAAGAGGGGTTATCGCTACTAACTGGGCAGCCCCCCTTCAGAAATGCCACCGAATATGGTGTGAGACACTTTACTGTAGACAGTTGTGGTCTCTGTACGAACAACAGTGGATTCTGTATTAGTGCTGTCAGTATCCTGACAACTTCAAGAGGACATTTTGTCTAGTTATAAGGGAAGACTCTTATGGCAATTCAAAGAAACACATAGATCATTACTGTTCTATTGAAGAAGCAGGGGAAGGAAATGACTGAAATTTAATAATTCAATTCAAGATACAAATGGGAATTTGTTGAGTTCAGAAATTGAATGTAATGGAAAACTGCAGGGATGGACTTCAGGCATGGTTGGATCCAGGAGCTCAAATGGTATCATCAGGAATTTTTCTCCTATCACTCAGCTCTGTGTTCTTGGGTGTGGTTTTATTATCACCACTGGTGATAGGAGTGGCCTCCAATATCCTTTTTACTACTCCAGATACCAGAAGAAAGAGAGAGAGAGCTTCTTTAGTAGTTCCATCAAAATTCCTAGGGATGGTTCTGATTGGTCAGCCTGCATCACATGCACATTGGCTTGGCCAGGGAAGTCGGCCCATGTGATTGGCCGTCTCTCCACACAGGAAGATAGTCTGTTTCTGAAAGAAAGGCTGCTGGGGACAAGGACAACAGCACGGCTTCCAATTTATTGCTGATTATCTCTTCTCAGACCCCCTCAGAACTGGACGGCCGAGACGACGAAGGACTTGGAACCCTTCCTAGTACTTTTCTCAGGAGATGAATTAAGCTCTGTTGCCGCAAAGGTACCTCTGTGTTCGCTTGTTCGGAGGCTGGAGGGGTCTGAAGGGGAGAGACAGTGTGGCCCGTCACACTCCCCTGGGTTTGCTGCCAGTTTGTTTTCTGGAACTTCCTCCCTGCCCCAAGGGCTCAGATGTTTGCAGCTCCACCCCAGGACGCGGAGGTGCAGGACGAGGGAGTGCGGCCATCGCTGCCTGAGCTCCGACCCCTCCACGTGCCCTCTCGCGGGCGCGCAGCCTGCCGGCTGTGATTAGCTATCGCTCTGCTCTTTCTACACGCATGCTTGTTCCAGGTCTGCAGGCACCGGTGCCATGTGCACACACATGCCAGCCTGTGTGAATGACGTACACTTACATTATTGAACATTTGTTGAATTATTACGGAGGTTGAGTATTGTTTTATATGATCCTTTGTAGAAACCAGGTTAGTTGGGCTGGGGTTACATTTATGAGAGAAGCTGCTATGAGGGAAGGAAAACCTGAGCCAGTAAGTCCTGGCGTAGCTTACCCTGCGTTCAGTTTGTGTTTACTGCGCTTCAGTATTGTTCCTCCTCATTGTCTTCTCTACCTCACACAGTTTCCTGATATCCTTCAGCAAGCAGCTTCCAAGATGGTCGGGATCTTGCCCCCCAAGGAATTCCTCTGGACTGTCTTTGAATCTGTTCGGAACAGCAGTGAGAGGGGCCCTGGCGCTGCCCCCAGCCCTGGTGAGTGAACGGGGTACCCGAGCCCGTGCCATGCAGGAGAGTTTCGGCGGAGTCGCTGGCATCAAGAGGCCTCCTCTCTGGGGGACTGGACTGGTGAAATGATGGCAAAGCAACAGGGCGGCAAGAATCCACCCACCAACCGACCCCCCTTGTGTAGTGACTTGAAGGCACGGCTGCGTCCTGACCCGCCAGTAGTTTCCTGGTGGACGCGGGCAAGGGCCCCAGGGGCTGAGAGGCTGCTTGCAGAGCCGGGCCAGGCCGGCTGGGTGTGAACCCTGGGTCTGCCGCGTGCTGACTGTGTGATCTGGGTTAGCTCTTTAACTTCCTGTGCCTCAGTGTTCGTCCTCTGTAGGACGGCGCAGTACGGGCTGCGTGCCTCGTTTATTACGTGGCCTGCCAGCCATGAGTTCGACATGCTTGTGTGAGGACTAATGGGTTTAACCCTCTAACACGTTCCCACGGAGCCTGGCATATAGGACATGCTCAGGGAGTGTTAGGTGTTTTTATTTAAAAAAGGTACTTTTATTGATTTCACGTTCAAATGTTTTGGGGGCAGCCAGACAGTAAATGACGCAGTCGTATGATGAGTGGTGCTAAGTGCCACGAAGGAAAATAAACCAAGGGGAGGGGTCGGGGAGTATGGGTGGGATGTCATTTGAAAGGGACGTTTCAGTGAGACCCTGACACTCGAGTAGAGACCTGAGGGGATGTGGGAGGGGCCGTGGACATTGGGCTTTAGAGTCTTCCAGGAGGAAGGACGGGGGACAGGGTGGGGTGACACCGGCCTGCCCTTGGGGCCTTGGCGAGAGGCCTGAGCCCTGGGCCGCGCCCTGGGGAGGGGCTCCCTCCGGGCGTCCAGCAGAGAGCGATCCCACCTCTCACCCTGGGGAGGGGCCCGGGCGCCCAGCAGAGAGCAGTCCCACCTCTCACCCTGGGGAGGGGCCCGGGCGCCCAGCAGAGAGCGGTCCCACCTCTCACCCTGGGGAGGGGCTCCGGCGTCCAGCAGAGAGCATCCGACCTCTCACCCTGGGGAGGGGCTCCAGCGTCCAGCAGAGAGCGATCCCACCTCTCACCCTGGGGAGGGGCCAGGGCGCCCAGCAGAGAGCGATCCGACCTGATTTATGTTTCCCCGGGAGGCCGCCCCTCCTCGTGCTGTCTCACCCTCCCCTGCGCTGTGAGGTGGGCACAGTGATCGCTCCCATGTTCTCCCCGAGGAAATGGAGGTTTGGAGAGATGAAGAGACGTGGCCACAGTCACAGCGTCAGTAAGTGGCAGCTCTTGGGTGTGTCCCCCAATACGGGGGAGTTCACCGCTGTCCTCAGAGCCTCGTAGCCAGAGGTCAGGTTGCAACACTCCTCGTCTGCACACGGGAGGACGCGGCTCAGTGTGTGGTCCAAGCTGCCAGCAGGGCTTCTGGGTGAATTGCCGCTGTGCTTATAGCAGCTGGTGGCTTAGCAGGGTTATGACTTGGCTTCATTTCAGTTAACAAATACATGCTGCGCACCTGTCCTGTGCCCGGAACGCAGCAGCGGGACGGTTCCGGGACGGTTCTGGTTGCACTGCTGGCCGTTCTGGTCCTCTGGGTCCCCACCTTCACCCCCCCCACCTGTTTTCCCTGGGGTGGGGAGGGCAGCCAGGAGGGTGGGTCTTCTGTCCCCTCCGAGTGGGTTAGGATAACAATGTTTGAGGCTGCACACAGTGCCCCTGACCTGGTCCAGTTCCACCTCTTGGTTGGAATCCAGTGAATTTGCATTGTAGATGCCCGAGACGGGAGTGGCACAGGCGTGGGAAGCGCCGGGTGGGGCTGGTGCTGGCGTCTTGTCAGCATCGGGCGTCCAGGGTTGCTTTCAAGACAAGGAGCCGTGGGTTGTCTCCCTGGTGGGCACCTCTGGGCCACAGTCTCTCATCTCCGTGTTGAGTTTGGTAGCTGGTTTACCAGGCAGGTTTCCAGCTGTTCAGAGTGAGATGGTGGTTTCTGCTGCTGCAGCAAAGCCACAGCCCACTTCTCCTCCCTGGGACGGAAGGCCACAGCCCCGCCATGGTTTTTAGGGAGGGCGAGTCATCCTCCCGCCCCGCTCTTAGGAGTGGTCCTTTCTCATATCCTGAAACCCTTAACTCTGGGTTTCAAACTCAAATGGATGGGTGGTGGCAGGTGGCGTTAATAATAAAAGTGTTCACTGCCTCCCTGACACCACGTGCTCTGTGGGTGATAACACGGAGTCCTCACAACAGTCTGACAGGGTGACTGCCCCTCGTTGTCTGTGGAGGAAGCAGGTACGGAGGGTTAAGTAGTTTTGGGTTTGAATTTGCAGCCAGGATCTTCACCAGCAGCTCCTGCGGCCCTCAGGGCAGTTTGCAGTCTAGCTGTGATGCAGCAAAACTCCTACTGGGTGCATGTGGCTGTGCAAAACATTGGCATTTTCACGATTTTGTTACCAGGTAATTAGCGAGAAATGGCAGAAGTGGGGCTCAAACGGTCCCTGGTCCCTGCTGTCAGCTCCTCCATTGCATTGCCTCTAGGGGATGGAGCCGACAGGAGCATTACTCATGTCAGCACAGAAACACTCCATTTCCTGAGCTGCTTTCCTCCACCCCCCCCCCCTGCCCCTGCGTCTCCCGGTCTCAGGTTGCCATGGAGTTGAGGCTCCCTCTTCCGACGACATCTTCAAGTTGGCCGAAGCCAATGCCTGCTGGGCCCCCCAGGACCTGCGCTGCCTGGAGGAAGCCACGTTCCTCAGGAGCGTGGAGCTTCTGGGGGCCGTTGGGGGCTTCCTCCGGCCTCAGCTGACCGCCCTAAAGGAGAAGGCGATCCAGGTACAGTCCACCTGGGAGGGATGTTAACAAGGAAAACCCACCACCACGCTCCCAGTGGGTCTGCCACGGAGCGCCGAGCCAGCAAGGACGGACGTCACCTGTTCTCTTGTTGCAATTTCACTGCGTGAAGGATCCAGGCCTCCCCTCTGTACCTCAGTTTCCTCCCCGGGCTGTGCAAAGACTGTCCACTGGACGCTCCATGAACCCCATGTGTGGGTGGACCCCAACTGCGGGTGAACCCCATTATGGGTGAACCCATCCTGTGGGTGAACCCCATCTGTAGTGAACCCCATTCACTGGTGAGCCCCATCCTGAGGGTGAACCCCATCTGTGTAAACCCCACCTGGGGGTGAACCCATCCTGCGTGTGGTCTGGGCCTGAACAGGATGGTTTCTAGGAGGTGCTCTTTTTCTTCCTCCCCCAGAGCCCCAGCTGAAAAGAACCAGAAGTTTGCCATTTTTATTGTTTCAGCTGTTAGGAGAGCTGTAGAATATATTACTAGAGGCCCGGGGCACAGCATTCATGCACTGGGGAGGGGGTCCCTCAGCCTGCCTGTGCCCTCTCGCAGTCCAGGACCCCTCAGGGGATGTCCACCTGCTGGCTTAGGTCTGCTCGCTGCTCCTTAGCACTGCCTCAGAGGCAGGAGAGGCTCCTGCCACCACTGCTGTGCTCGACAACTGTGAGCCCGGCTTCTGGCTGAGTGGCACTCCCCCTGTGGGAGCGCACTGACCACCAGGGGGAAGCTCCTGCATTGAACATCTGCTCCCTGGTGGTCAGTGCACATCATAGCAACCAGTCCTTCCTCCGTTCGGTCGATTTGCATATTAGGGTTTTATTATATAGCAGCGGTTCTCAACCTGTGGGTCACCCCTTTGGTGGTCCAACGACCCTTTCACAGGGGTCGCCTAAGACCATCCTGCATATCAGATATTTACATTATGATTCATAACAGTAGCAACATGACAGTTATAAAGTGGCAATGAAAATAATTTTATGGTTGGGTCACAACATGAGGAACTGTATTTAAAGGGCCAGAAAGTTGAGAACCACTGTTATATAGGATTACAGAAAAGTCAGAAAATAAGAAAGGAGATTAGTCATAATCTCTCAGCTAGAGATAAGCACTGTTAATATTTTGGTATATTCACCTGGAGCGAACTAGATTTCTGTGTGTACTAGTATATGTAAAGTATATTTACTATTTCATACTAAAAAATAGTATCACACTTACCTACTATTCAATAACATCAGCCCACACCCAACACTATACAATGTATATTTGCCACATCAGAAATATAAATTTATGTCCGTATTTTAAAAAGCTATATAATATTTTATTTTACGACTGGTTCTTATTTATTTAGCTAATTAGTAGACTTTATTATTTTTTAAAATATATTTCTATTGATTTCAGAGAGGAAGGAAGAGGGAGAGAGAGATAAAAACATCAATGATGAGAAAGAATCATTGACTGGCTGCCTCCTGCACACCAAGTCATGTGCCCTGACCAGGAATCAAACAGTGACCTCCTGGTTCATAGGTTGACACTCAACACCAGCTGAGCATAATTGGTAGACTTTTAGATTGTTTATATTTTTAATGCCTCAAGGTCCATATTTGCACATATTTCTTTGGGTACTTGTCTCATTATTTACTTAGGTTAAATTTCCAGAGATAGAATTTCTGGGTAAAAGAGTATAAATATTTTTAAAACTTTTATTATATACTAGAGGCCTGGTGCACAAAATTCATGCAGTCGGTAGGGGGGGGGAGGGGTGTCCCTCAGCCTGGCCTGCGCCCCCTCCCAGTCTGGGAGACCTCGGGGGATGCCTAAGCCGTCAGTTGGACATCCTTAGCGCTGCCGCAGAGGCACGAGAGGCTCTTGCCACCGCCGCTGTGCTTGCCAGCCGTGAGCCCGGCTTGTGGCTGAGCGGTGCTCCCCCTGTGGGAGTGCACTGACCAGCACCAATAAATGCTCATTCTTTTTACTCCTTATCAGTATCATCAGCCTACATGGTGTTCTTTGATTGTTGTTAATGTACATTTTAAAAAGTTATGACTGAGAGAGAATTTCCCCTCATATGTTTATTTATTCTTTTTTAAAAATATATATACTTTATTGATTTTTTACAGAGAGGAAGGGAGAGGAATAGAGAGTTAGAAACATCGATGAGAGAGAAACATCGATCAGCTGCCTCCTGCACGCCCCCTACTGGGGATGTGCCCGCAACCAAGGTACATGCCCTTGACTGGAATCGAACCTGGGGCCCTTGCATCCGCAGGCTGACACTCTATCCACTGAGCCAAATCAGTCAGGGCTGTTTATTTATTCTTTTAGGAATTTTCTGTTCATATCTTTTGGGTATTTTTAAAACAAATATAATCATCTTTTTCTTAATGATTCACAAAAAAGTTTATATATATTAAAGAGTTTTACCCTATGTCTGTTTTAAATACTGTCAGTGAAGCTCAGTCTAAGCTGGCTTCTTTCCCTCGGAAGGTCTGGGACACGCCTTCTTACTGGAGAGAACACCACATCGTCTCGCTGGGCCGCATTGCTCTGGCTCTTAACGAGAGTGAGCTGGAGCAGCTGGACCTCAGCTCCATCGACACCGTGGCTTCCCTGAGCCAGCAGTCAGAATGGACCCCAGGACAGGTAGGTAGATGTTGCTGCACAGGACGGTGCCCAACAAACTAAGCCACCCCGTCCAGGCCTGGATCTTTCAAATACTCCATCATCACTGTCATTTTGAATCTGTTTTTATGGAGTAATTTTTCTCCTAATTAGGAGCCATGTTTTCTTATATGCAAGCATAATAATTTTGACTGGCTGGTGGGCACTGTGAGTTTTATAGTTTTGAGTGCTCGATTTAGTTATACGCCTTTGACGAGTACTGGGCTTTGTTCTGGCACACATTTAAATGACCTTCAGATCAGTTTGACTTGGGGGCCTTCCTTTTGAACTTGATTAGGGTGAGTGTAGAGGGACCTTCATTCTGCGGTTAGTTACCCCTATGACTGCGACATGGTTCTGAGAAGAGTGCCTCATACCGCTCTGTGAATTTCAAGACCTCTCTCGTCAGGCTGGTGGGAATGTGGACTCTCTCCAGCTCCATCTGAGCCCTGAGAATTGTCCAGCCCACTGCGTTCTGATGCCTCGTCCTGATACTCATGTGGAGTTTTGCTTCCTGCCTGTGTAGATCAGTACTCAGCTGACTTGAGAAGACCTCCCTGCAGATCTCTGGAGTGAGCTGTCTGTGCAGGGCTTTCCTCGCCAATTATAGGTGCCCTGACCTCTCCAAACGAGATCTCCGTATCCTCGACTAAGCTGGACCACTGGGCGTGTTTGGATTCTCTTCCCTGCTCCACGGCCTGGAAATGGCCTTTGGGCAGTGAACAAGGGCAGTTTTAGGGGTCACCTTACTTGCTTTCCTTTTCTTAGGATTATAGTCCTATGCTGCTTGTTGTCCAACATCTGAAGACAGTCCTTTTATATGATTTGTTCAGTTTTCTTGTTGCTTTTTTGTTGGAGGGCGAGTCCTGTGTCGGTTAATCCTTCATGTGCTAAAGAAGTTCTCTCCAGAATTTGTTTCAATTGGGAGGGCAGTTAATGTATTGCTAGCGAGGGGGTCTCCGCCGCTCTGTGTTACCTCATTCTCAGGGTCATCTTTAGCACTAGGCTCACACATGATCTAATTAACAACCCACAAAAACTACCCTTCCTCATCAGTCTTTGAAAAAGTCCAAGCATTGCCCTGGCCGGGTTGGCTCAGTGGATAGAGTGTCAGCCCGGGGACTGAAGGGTCCTGGGTTTGATTCCAGTCAAGGGCACATGCTTGGGCTGTGGGCTCGATCCCCAGTGGGGGGTGTGCAGGAGGCAGCCGATCCATGATTCTCTCTCATCATGACAGGTAGCTATCATGCACACTGATCGCCCCCTACCTGCCCCCTACTGGCCTGGTTGCTCCCTAACTAACCCCCTGCCAGCCTGGTTGCCTCCAACTGCCCCCCTGCCAGCTAGGGGGCAGACACTCAACACAGGAGCTGCCATGACACACACTGGCCATTTAAAAATAAACGGCACCATGGACCTGGTACCAACAAACCAACACTCGGCTTCCCCTAAGTGGGACACACCTCTCCAAATTGCAGCCAACGCTGCCAAGACCCCATGGCACAAAATGCGGCCCACAGCCCAGCCCAGCCCGAAACAGCCGCTGTGGGCACTGGGTAATGACGTCATGTAGCAATGCCCGGCTTCCTCTCCCTAGCGACTAGCTTCCTTGGAGTTTCTTCAGCCCAGGAATCTAGCTTGCTTTATAGCCAGGTACAAACATTTTACAATTTAACCAAATGTATATGAAGCATTTTCCTGTGCCTCATATCATTTGATCCTCACAGAAATCCTGGAGTAGGTAGATAGGAAACTTGGTAGAATCCTATTTTCTTTTCATTAGCTGGAAAATGGAGATTTAGAAAGTTTAGAAACTTGACCCGACTGAAAAGAAGTAAGAAATGGTGGGCCTTAAAATGACTTCGGGTTTTCTCACTGCAGAGAATATAGTCAGACACTGCTGCAGTTAAATATTTTATCCTTTGTTCTCCCTGCATTATCTACAATAATAATCTACATCATGTTGATATTTACTGCTGTGTTGCTGACAATTACCTGAAAGAGAAGTTGGGCTGCTTCACTGGGCTGGAAAAAGTTTAGCTAAATCAGAAAGCAGGTCTAATTAAGCAAGTTTATACATATATATATATATATATATATATATATATATATATATCTCCTATCTAATAATAGAGGAACATGGTAATTAACCATAACTTTGCTACCCTTCCCATTGGCTAATCAGCGAGATATGCAAATTAACTGCCAGCCAAGATGGCGGCCAGCAGCCACGCAGCTGAAGTGAACATGAGGCTTGCTTGCTCCAGTGATGGAGGAAGCCAAGGTTCCCCGCCTGCTGCAGCCCAGCTCTGAGCTCCAGATGCAACAATGTTGCAATTATAGAAGCTAAACAAACCCAGAAACCTGCTTTCAGCTGCCAGTGGGCTCAGAACTTAGAGCGCCAGTGATGGCAACAGAGTTTCAATTATAGAAGCTAAACAAACCCAGATACCTGCTTTCAGCCAGCCACAGCCTCAGAGCTGGACCCGGCTCTCAGCTCCAGTGACAGCTATAGAAGGTAAATAAATCCCAGAATAAAAAAAAAGAAAAAAAAAGAGACTGGGAGCTTCAGTCGCCCGCCAGCCTGAAAAGGGCCTTCAGCCCCTCACCCAGACTGGCCAGGCACCCCAGTGGGGACCCCCACCCTGAAGGGGGTGTGACCAGCTGCAAACAGCCATCAGCCCCTCACCCAGGCTGGCTGGGCACCCAAGCGGGACCCCCACCCTGATCCGGATCACCCTTCAGGGCAAACCAGCCGGCCCCCACCCATGCACCAGGCCTCTATCCTATATAGTAAAAGGGTAATGTGCAAACTGACCCTAACAGCAGAAAGACTGGGAATGACTGGTCACTATGACACACACTGACCACCAGGGGGCAGACGCTCAATGCAGAAGCTGCCCTCTGGTGGTCAGTCGCTCTCACAGCGGGGAGCTCTGCTCAGCCACAAGCCAGGCTGATGGCTGCCAGTACAGCGGTGGTGGTGGGAGCCTCTCCTGCCTCCTCAGCAGCGCTAAGGATGTCTGACTGCAGCTTAGGCCTGCTCCCCGCTGGCAAGTGGGCATCCCCCGAGGGCTGCCGGGCTGCCAGAAGGATGTCTGATTGCCAGCTTAGGCCCAATCCCCCGGGGAGCAGGCCTAAGCCAGCAAGTGGTCACCCCCGAGGGGTCCCAGACTGCGAGAGGGCACAGGCTGGGCTGAGGGACCCCCTACCCCCGAGTGCACAAATTTTTGTGCACCAGGCCTCTAGTATATATATATATATATATATATATATATATGGCTAAGTTGACTCACACATGAGTGATACATATAAAGCTTTCACTGGCGCCAATCGCACGTGTGTGTTTCGGTCTGTCATTGTTGATCATGAATTTGGTTGACACTTCTATTATAGAGAGAGGGAAAATAGCGATATTAAAATATTTCTTCTAGTTAATTTCCTTTCAATGTGCACAAATCCATGCACCGGGACACTAGTCCTATATAATAAAAAGGTAATATGCAAATTGTCCCCTTGACTGGGAGTTTGACCAGAGTTCGACCAGGGGGTGGAGCCAGCCCGCCAACAGCCTGCGGCCCCTCCCCCTGGCCAGCCCGGCCCTATCAGCCCCGATCAGGACAGGCTGGCTGAACCCCACTGGTGCACAAATTTGTGCACTGGGCCTCTAGTCTATGTAAAAAGAAAAAGTCCCAGAATTGACTCCCTCATGTGACTGCCTCTCCTGACAGCCACTGTGGTCAGGGGTAGAATATGCCACTGGCCAGGGTGTGGCTCCATCTCCCCATGTCCAGATGAACTGAGAGTGGGGTGGGTGTATGATAGGCTTCATACAGGTCCCCAAAGGTGTCTGGGTCCTGATCCCTAGAACCCGTGAATATGTTAGCTTGTGTGGCAAAGCGCTTTGCAGATGTGGTTAATTTAAGGACCTTGAGATGGGGAGTTACCCTGGATTGTCCGGTGAGCCCAATGTGATCAAAGGTATTCTCTAACGGAGGCAGGAGGGCCGCAGACAGAGGGCGTGATGATGGAAGCGGAGGACAGAGACCTGAGGTGCGGTGCTGCTGGCTGCGGGGTGGAAGCCAGAGGCAAGGGGAGGACTTCTCTCTAGGCTCCAGGAAGAACGCCCTCCGACCCACTTTAGGACTTAGGAGCTCAGGGACTGTGACAGAATACGTGTGTGTTGTGTTAACCCACTGCATTTGTGGTAAGGAGTTAGAGCAGCAAGAGGGAATCAATACTGAGTGGTTTGCCAAAGGCATGGTGTCAGCAGAGAGAGAATGGATGCAGGGCAGGCAAACCAAGGCATGTCCCCCACACTCAGGAACTCGTGCCACGTAAGGCTGAGTGGCCCCACTCAGATAGGACAGGTGTGCGTTGTGTCCGCTGGAGCTGGGTGATGTGGAGGGCCTGGCCTCGAGGCTTCCATGAGCTAATACATGTGAAGCACCGAACAACGCCTGGCACAGAGCGTTCAGTCAGAATTAGTTGTTTTCATTGTCAGCATCAGCATCGTCAGCATCGTCATCATTACACTTTCTCCTTCTGGCAGTTGAATAGTCTCATTTGCAAGATGAGAAGGTTAGACGCAGCGATCAGGTTCCTTCCACTCTCACATTCCGTAGTTCTGGGGTTCTGCGGCTCGCAAACTGGTTTTGACTGGTTTGAGAAGTGCCATACCACATTTTGATATCAAAACCTTCCTAGTCACAGTCTGGGAGAAAGCAGAAAAACATACCCAAGTTGGAAGCTAGAGTGTCTCTTTCCTTTTGCAGCAATTTTAACTTCCACGGGTCACAGTGAGATTTGTCCATATGTTTGAAGAAATGTGCAAACCTAATATTTGCTTGTATCATTTGTGCTCAGTTCCTCACCATTCGCTGTCAATCAAACCCTTAAGTGCATGTCCTCGATTAATAGACCTGGCGGAACTGCATTAACAGCGAGTCAGCTTAAAACCAGCAGCAGGAGAAATAACCTCTTCTAGAAGCTGGCGAATGAACAGAGATCAGAGCTAACAGTTCTTTCTTCCTTTTTCAGTGGGTATTATTGCCTAAGAGTATTAGTATTAATTGTGCTGGGATCATTATAGATATCCTGGTCCCGTCATTCAAGTAACTGATTTAGCTCCTCACCGGGCAGGCTGAGCTTGCGTTTTCCAGCTTCCAGTGGCGAGGACGATTTAATACCACATCTTCCAAGTCATTTTATTTCAATTGTATTTTTGCACTTTCATTTTAAAATGGGCATGCCTGATAGTTGGGGGAGCACATATTGCTACGAACCAATTAGTGAAACCTGGTTGTGAAGACTCATAAAGAGTCTATCTCTACCTTTTCTCCGACCCGACGTCTTCAGGAGGGCAGGCTCCGGGGTCCGCCTGCGAGTGTTATCCTAGGACTGTTATTTACTAGCTGTGCAGCCTGGGCTCAGTTACTTAATCTCTCTGCACCTCAGTTTCCTCCTCTGTGAAGTAGGATAATATTCATACTTCATGGGGTGGCTGTGATGAGTAGGTGAGGCGGGGTAGGTGAAGTGCTGGCACGCAGTAGGCATTCAGTATTATTAGCTATTATTTTGGGTGCGTATACATGCCAGTCAAAGACACTGAAGTGTGCATGTGGTGTCACTGAAGTTCCCCATGGAACTGTGAGCTTGGCAATCATTACGGAAACATGGGAATCTCCCTGAAGCCAACCCACCACATGGAGGCAGCATCGGCTGCCATTTCCCAGGAGTACACATTGCCGACAACTTCTGTAGCTCGCCGTTCGGCTGCCCTTCATTCCCCATTCTCCACTGTGTGCCGGGCATTGTGCTCGGTGCTGGGGATACAATAGTGAACTGGCTGGGTAAGGTGTGTGTCTTTATTGGTTCTACTTAGTGATACAGACAAAAAACCGAGCAATTAAGGTGGAAAATTTAAAAAATTGTGATAAGTGAGAAGGATCAAGTGGACAAAGCACTCACCGAAACAGCAAGGAGGGAGGCTGCTTGAGATGGGAAAGCAACAGCCACATGAACACTGGAATTCCATTGCTACAAGTCACATTTTTAAAAAATATCCCAATCATTGCCAGAACTTTCAACACTGCATGATTCTCCTGGTGGGGGGGATGGACTGAGGTTAAAGGAACTCGGGACGTTCACGGTGTCCCTGTGATCCTCACTCCCATCCAAGAGGTGCTCGTCCTTGGCTGTCTCCTCCCCAGCTTCGCCATGTGAGCTCTTGTCCTCTTGTATCTTTGCGGCGGCCCCCTCAAGCACTGAGGCACCAGACCTTCTCACGCAGCTCTTCTCCAGTAGATTGACTCAGATCCTTCCTCAGGGCCAGCGCAGGCAGATCAAATACTATCAGGGCTCATTTCGTTACAAGTGGCAGGAAGCCCAACTCAAAGTGGCTTGAGCAAGAAAAGGAATTTATTGATTCCCACAACTGCAAAGTTCAAGTGTAGAGTTCAGATATGGCTGGATCCAGGGACTTCAACACTATTATTAGGATTCTGTCTCCCACCATTTAAAAAGATATTTTTATTAATCTCAGAGAGGAAGGGGGAGGGAGAGAAAGACAGAAACATCCATGATGAGAGAAGAACCATTCATTGGCTGCCTCCTGCAAGCCCCACACTGGTGACTGAGCCCACAACCTGGGCAGATACCCTGACCCGAAATCGAACCATGACCTCCTGGCTCATAGGTTGATGCTCAACCACTGAGCCATGCCGGCCGGGCTCCTGCCACTTTGGACCCAGCTTTCCTTTGGGTTGGCTTCATTAGAGGCAGGTTCTTTCCATGTGATGAGTTCTAGTAGAGTCAGGTGTTTTTCCTTTCCAGGTCCAGTCCAGAGTAAAGAAAGCTTTTCTCTCCTAATTATTCCAGCTAAAGTCCTGGTAGGTTTTGACTGGATCACACGTCCAATCTAGAACCAATTACTGCAGTCCAGCTAAGAGATGACTTAGCTGGTCACCCAGGCCATGGGATCACCCCTGGAACTCAGAATGCCCCCCAGAAAGGTCATAAACAATGGATGGCCATGGTGTAGAATTTCAGGGACCCTACACATCAGCCCCCTTACGGGAAAGTTCATTGAAGAGATCCCGTGTTTTTTCAACACCACAGCATTTGATGTGCTGCTCTCTGGAACTGAAGAGTGAGGGCAACTTACGTAGGACCTTAGAGAAAGAAAGGTTCATTCTGGCTCAGATAGTCAGGAAAGACTTCAAGGAGAAGATGACATTGGACTTGAACCCCCCAAATAAAAGGATGGTTGAATTTTAATAGTGGGAATGAGGAATGACATTTCAGAAGGAAGGACTGATTTGAGCACCTGCTCAAAGGCAGACGAGTGTAAGGTTTTGTCAGAAATCTGTGGAAACAGTTATTGGAAAAGTTTGGATTCTGGTGCAGAAGAACTTAAATGTCCAAGCTTCTGAAGATCATGAGCGACTGAGGCAAAGCCAGGAGGCAGTTCCTTTAATGTTGGTGGAGGCTGCAAGAACTTCTGCCTACAGACACTTCCTTAGACCGAGCACAGACCCGGAGGCCAGCCGGTGCAGGGGCGCCATGGCTGGAATGGGCGCTGGGTCTGGGAGTGGGTGGGGACCCACCAGGAGGCTGCTGAGCTATCCCCTCAGGCCTCTTGATCTCCCCTGGGTACTTCATCTCCCACCCTCTTCATTTTTTAGGCTAAATCCATCCTGCAAGGGTTCCTGGAGGACTCGGGCTACCGAATCCAGGACCTGAAGAGCTTCCACTTAGTAGGACTTGGTACAACCCTGTGTGCCATGGATGTCACCGACATCTCACTTATACAGATCGCAGAGTTCAGGTGACCAAGTAAAAGTGTGCAAAGTGGCCAAGGACGGGCGGGTCGTTCCTTCAGCAAGACCCTCTGCCTCTGATGCCTGGCCACCCTTCTGGGCACAAACGGGTGGGGTTAGCCGGGTCCTTTTCTGGTGCTGAGCCGGCACCTTTTTTGGCTGGAGAGTCTCCCAAGCTCACACGGTGTCCCTCCCTCTTAACCAGGGTGGTGGTGGCCAGAATCGGGACCCTGCCCTGCAGCACCCATGTCTTGGCCGAGTTCAAGAGGAAGGCAGCGGTTGTGTTTGGGGACCCCACCAAGTGGTCCAGCTCTGTCTTGCAGGAACTCGGAACTATTGCCGGTGAGAGTCACCTTGACCTTGCCCTTCTCCTTTTCTGACCTTAGACCTGGGGACAGGAAAAGAATCCTGGGCTTGTGTAGCGACATCTGTATAGTTCCCATAAAACCTGGATGTCAGCACACGGAGTTGCAGAGGGTGGGATCGCAAGTCTGCCTTTTGAACAAGCTCTCTTGGTGGTTTTGTGCACCCAAAAGTGGTTTAGAAGGTGATGGAATTGACTGCTAAATAGGTTTACACTTGAT
This sequence comes from Myotis lucifugus, assembly GCF_000147115.1. Lineage (NCBI taxonomy): Eukaryota > Metazoa > Chordata > Mammalia > Chiroptera > Vespertilionidae > Myotis > Myotis lucifugus. The sequence continues at coordinate 3,183 of NW_005873797.1, read as the reverse complement.
CTGAGAATGCGCCTTCTGAGTACACATTTCACCGTAGGAGACCAATCAGGGCTAAGGTGACCCACGGTGTTTTTCTGAGTTGATTAGGACACAGTTCCAGAGGGGCTCTCAGGGCCTTCTGCAGGAGGGACGCGCACCCCCGCCACGCAGACCGCACCTTCTGCAGCATCATTAATAAAACAAGGTGCGTTCCGCTGTCTTGAAGCAAATCCTGTGGTTCCTTTTTCTCCCCAGCGGGATTAACGAAGGAAGAGCTCCGGGTGCTCGACAAGGATTTGATGCCGTATTTCCAACCATCAGCAATCAGATGCCTTCCTGCTGAGATATTCAAAGTAGGTCCTCCGTTTCTGAAGCTTGACCTCATTTCATATCACACCAGGAAGCAGATGGCGGGCCTTGCGTTCTGCAGGCACCACTGGCTTCTGCTCAGGGGCCAGGGCGAGCTGCATGCCACCGATGGACGTGTCAAAAGATCATTTCAGCATTTTTAAAAAGAGTTTTTTCTTAAATGTTTAACTTATGTTTTAATTGTATTTATTTATTTTAAAATATATTTTTTTATTGATTTCGGAGAGGAAGGGAAAGAGAGAGATAGAAACATCAGTGATGAGAGAATCATGGATTGGCTGCCTCCTGCATGCCCCATACTGGGGATGGAGCCACTACCCAGGCATGTGCCCCGACTGGGAATGAACCGTGACCTCCTGGTTCATAGGTCGATGCCCAACTGCTGAGCGACACTGGCCGAGCTAGTTGTATTTTTTTTTTAAAGTTGTATTCTCTTCATAGCAAATGGCACCGACTTTCTGTTTATAATGACATGACAGGTTCATATTCCCTTATCCCAAACCCTTGGGGACAGGTGTATTTTAGAATTCAGAATTTTCTAGATTTTAGAAAGATCACTTTGACTGTACAGTATGTGACTTCACAGCCCCAGCAGTACCTGGGGAAGCACCAGTAAGCACACGCATTGGTATTTCTGCTGGGAAACTGGTATTTCTGGCCAGCCACACTGATTGAGATAGAGACTCTAAATGGCTTCACATCCGTTCAGGTCAGGCTCAGCTGGCAAGTAAGTTCGTGTTAAATTTTAGAAAAAACTTTCCATTTGCAGACTTTCTTGGACTTCAGAGTTGGAGATAGGGGGTTGTGGTCCTGGGTAATATTCCCTTTAAAAATACATTTCAGCAAACACATTTGAATTGATTTAAAGAAACGTGTTTAAAAAGCCGCAGTAGGACAGGTGACACGCTACCATGGAGGACACTAGAGGGTGGAACTGGACCACCTGAAGTGAGGGAAGCAGCTGTGCAGGCAGCGGCCCTTGCTTCCTGCCCTGGTGCTGCTGCGGGGAGTGCGCTGGGACAGTCTGCGCCGGTGGGGACTGGCCTGGCGTTCCTGCTGGGTAAGTGGGAGCACATTCCGCCCCCTCAACTGGATCAGACACACAAAGGAGCTTAGACAAACTCCTGGTGCCGCATTATTGGTTCATTTCAAGACACAAAGCAGAACCTGAACCATTCCCATGGCCAGGACAGCTCCCAGCAGGGCAGGTCCTGGCTGCTCCGGGAGTAGTCCCAGAGGTCATTGAGCAGCCCCACCCCCCCCACACACCCCGGGGGCTGCCTGGGACAGGCAGCTTGGTCCTGAATGCTGGCACGTTGCTGAGCGCTTGCTCATGGTCTTGTATGGAGTGCAGTCTGTGGTATTAATTCCAGAAATCCCGACTGACCACCTGCATTGGCTAGGCTGCAGGCCCAGCGCACCTGGCATGCCCGGGAAGGGCGAGCACAGTGTCTGCAGGGCCTGGAAGCGAGCCTCCGGGGTGCAGGGGCCGGGTGGGTGGCGGGGACCTGGGGAGGCTGCTCGTCTCTGGCACAGCAGAGCGGGGTGATGGCCGGGTGACGCGGGCCCAGGCGCTGGTCTTCCTTTCCCTGAAATCTCCGAGTTAAATGTTGGCAGCCACTTTGAATTTGTTTTGTAAAATACAGTGCAGCAGGCCCAGAGGTTCAATCTGGCCTCTGGGTGGCGAGTCAGCAACATTAGAAAAATAATGTTTGTGATACAGACTGTTAATGGTAGATCAAGGTGGAAGCCGGTGCAGCCGCGCTGTGTGTGTGTGTGTGTGTGTGTGTGTGTGTGTGTGTGTGTGAGAGAGAGAGAGAGAGAGAGAGAGAGAGAGAGAGAGAGAGAGAAAGGAAGTGATACTGACTTCAGGGGGAGACACTGGAGCTCAACTGCCTTTAACGCCTCCATAGCACCTTTAACCTCCGCGCTCCCAGGCCGCACGCCAGCCGTGTTGGCCAGGAGGCCTGGCTAGAATTCTACAACGTTGCATTTGTTTGGCTTATTTTAATGGTTACTGATGGTCAGTCAGTCTGGGTTTGCATTTTTGGAACTTTGCATTTAGAAAATGTTAATTTCGGTAGCGAAAGCGCCTGACTTTAAGGAGAAACTGTAAAGCGGGCAGGACCCGGTACCCGAGCGCTGCCCTCCCCCCGCAGGAGCTCTCTGCCCAGCAGATCGCCGCCCTGGGCCCCGAGAACGCGGCCGCCGTGACCCCGGCCCAGCGCCGGCTGCTCCGCGCGCCGCAGCTGCAGAGCCTCCAGCGGGCGCTAGATGGCGCCAAGACGCGCCCCTGGCTGGATGCTCCCCCGAGCGCAAGCCCCAGCCGGACGCCCTCCTCGCCTTCTCACCCAGGTGAGCGGGACAGCCCTGCCCACCCCCATCCCTGTGCTCATTCGGGTCCCTTCCTGGGCCTGGGCGGGGAGGGCCTAAGATGCAAGACGGGGTCTCTGGATCACTGGAGATTCTGCCTTCAGAGAAAAATCCTGTCTCTACCAAACGCGTGACAGTGACTCAACTCTCCGCTGCCGTGAAAGTCAGCGGTGCAGGGCAGCTTTTATTTATTTTTAAAAAAATATTCCTTTATTGATTTCAGAGAGGAAGGGAGAGGGAGAGAGAGATAGAAACATCAATGATGAGAGGGAATCATTGATGGGCTGCCTCCTGCACGCCTCCGACTGGGGATGGAGCCCGCAACCTGGGCATGTGCCCTGACCAGGAATCATCCTGGGACCCTTCAGTCTTCAGGCGGATGCTCTATCCGCTCAGCCAAACCGGGGCAGCTTTTAAAAGCCGCCAGTGTCACGGGCCTCACTCAGAACCCACTGAATCAGA
>NW_005873796.1:14853-20758 GCF_000147115.1 Myotis lucifugus | reverse complement strand
CATAGTCAAATCAATTGATGCAGAAAAAGCATTTTACAGTATCCAACACCCATTTTTGATAAAAACTCTCAGCAAAGTGGGAATAGAAGGATATACCTCAACATAATAAAAGCCATATATGACAAACCCTAAGCCAACATCATACACAATGTGCAAAAACTAAAACCATTTCCCCTAAGAACAGGAACAAGACAGGGATGCCTACTCTCACCACTCCTGTTCGACATAGTACTGGAAGTATTAGCCATTGCGATTAGACAAGAAGAAGAATTAAAAGGCATCCAAACTGGAAAGAAGAAGTAAAACTGTCCTTATTCACAGATGACAGGATATTGTACATAAAAAAACCCTAAAGACTCCATCAAAAAACTATTAGACTTAATAATTGAATTAGGCAATGTAACAGGACACAAAAGTAAGGCCAAGAAATCTATGGCATTTCTATACACCAATAATGAACTTACAGAAAGAGAGACTAAAAAACCAATCCCATTTACCATCACACCAAAAAAATTAAGATACCTAGGCATAAACCTAAGAGGTAAAAGACCTCTACTTAGAAAACTACAGGACGTTGAAAAAAGAGATAGAGGAAGACATAAACAGATGGAAGAACATACAATGTTCTTGGATTGGTAGAATCAACATCATTAAAATGTCCATACTACCCAAAGCAATCTATAGATTCAATGCACTCCACATTAAAATACCAACAACATATTTCACAGACCTAGAACAAACTCTCCAACAATTCATATGGAATAAAAATACCGCGAATAGCCACAGCAATCCTGAGAAAGAAGAACAAAGTAGGAGGGATCTCAATACCAGATATCAAGCTATATTGCCAAACCACGGTTCTCAAAACTGCCTGGTACTGGCACAAGAACAGACATATAGACCAATGGAACAGAAGAGAGAACCCAGAAAGTGACCCAAGCCATTTTGCTCAATTAATATTTGACAAAGGAGGCAAGAGCATACAATGGAGTCTAGACAGTCTCTTCAATAAATCATGTTGGGGAAAAAGGACAGATACATGCAAAAAATGAAACTAGACCACCAACTTACACCATACACAAAAATAAACTCAAAATGGATAAAGAACTTAAATGTAAGACAGGAAACCATAAAAACCTTAGAGCAAACCACAGGTAGCAAAATATCAGACATTTGTTGTAGCAATATCTTTACCGATACAATTCCTAGGGCAATGGAAATTAAGGAGAAAATAAACAAATGGGACTACATCAAAATAAAAAGCTTCTGCACAGCAAAAGAAACCAACAACAAAACAACAAGAAAGCTCACTGCATGGGAGAACATATTTGCCAATGTTATCTCCGATAAGGGTTTAATCTCCAAATTTTATAGGGAACTCATACAACTTAACAAAAGGAAGATAAACAATCCTATCAAAAAATGGGCAAAGGACCTAAATAGACACTTTCTGAAAGAAAATACAAAAGGCCAAGAGACATATGAAAACTTGCTCAAGGTCACTAATCATCCGAGAGATGTAAATCAAAACAACAATGAGGTACCATCTCACACCTGTCAGAATGGCTATCATCAACAAATCAACAAACAACAAGTGCTGGTGAGGATGTGGAAAAAAAGGAACCCTCATGCACTGCTGGTGGGAATGCAGACTGGTGTAGCCCCTGTGAAAAACAGTATGGAATTTCCTCAAAAAATTAAAAATTGAACTTCCATTTGACCCAGTAATCCCACTTCTAGGAATATATACCAAGAAGCCAGAAACACCAATCAGAAAGGATATATGCACCCCTATGTTCATAGAAGTACAATTTACAATAGCTAAGATTTGCAAACAGCATAAGAGCCCATCGGCAGATGACTGTATTAAAAAACTGTGGTACATCTATACAATGGAATACTACGCTGTGGTAAAAGAGAAGGAATTCATACCATTTGCAACAGCATGGATGGTACTAGAGAGCATTATGCTAAACAAAATAAGCCAGTCAGAGAAAGATAAATACCACATGATCTTAATCATTTGTGGAATATAATGAACAACATAAACCAATGAACAAAAATAGATCCAGAGACAGAGAAGCATCAAACTGACTGTCAAACTTCTGAACAAAGGCAGGGGAGTAGGGGAAAGAGGTCAACATAAGGACTTGTGTGCATGCATATAAGCATTACCAATGAATACAGTCACTAGGGGGTGAGGGCATGTGCTGGGGGGTGGGAGTGGCCGGGGAGAGGTCACTGGGGGGAAAAATAATATTGTAATAGCTATGTATGGGCCGGGGGGGTTACTTGAAATATTAGGGGGTCCACTCTGTAAAGTATATGATTGTCTAACCACTGTGTTGTGCACCTGAAACTAATACAGAATAATATTGAATGTGAACTATATTGGGGGGGGATGGAAACAAAACAAAACAAACAAACAGAAACAAACACACACACACACACACACACACACACACACACACACACACAAAGGCTCATGGAGTTCCTATGATGACAAAATGTAAAACAATCTGAAAATGGAGTCATATTCCTAAGGCTGTGCCCTTACTCTACCACCTATGAAATACATGGCCTTGGACAGAGCCCTTTCCTTAAGTGAAAATAATATAATCCTTGAGTTGTTGGGAGGATTAAGTGAGATCATGTATGGGAAAGTGCTGCATAAGCTGTAAACGTGTTCCTATTACTATGGGCAGTGTTAGAAGAGGTTTCCATTTTTACTTCCACATCTGAATTCAGGAACTTCCAGCTTAGTTCATATCTGTGTTACGACAAACAAATAGAAGTTTCCCTTCCATCCACCCTGCCTCTCTGCCTTCCTCCCTGGCTCCCTCTTTCCCTCTTTCCCTATCTCTCTCCCCCTTCCTTTCTCTCTCCCTTCCTCCATCCCTTTCTTCCTTCTTCCTTTCTTTCTCTTCAAAGAAAGTTGGGTGTATTAAATCATTAGATCATGCTAAGAAAGAAGATAATCCATGTAAACATGTGTTTTTTTTTTAAAAAAAACACAACACCACAAAAACAAAACCTCTTAATATCAGGAGGCTGTATCAAGTACTTTTATCACATTTAATTTATTTAAAACTATCTGAGTGTTTCTGATAATTCATAAATAGATTATATGTCACAAGGAAAACGTCTGTGGAAAAAACTCCTACCAGCTGTATTTGGCTCTGAGAAAATACATAGATTTACTATCTAAAATGAGAAAGTCTTTCCAGCCCTGTCTGATACATAGGACTTTTTGAGATAAGCCTAGATGAGAGAAATTTAAAAATTATTTGCAACTGGAAAGTTAATGATTTTTTTTTATTTTCTTACTTACTTCCCTCTGCTACAATCAGAGTATCCCTTTCCTCCCTGAACCTCAGCATTCCAGGACTCTTGTCCTAAAACTTCAGTGAAGGAGGCTTATTCTTCCTACAACATCAGAAAAATCCATCCCAGTGCTTTGATATGCAGTCTTAACTGATTTTGTGCCTTCCTCTTTTCCTAAGTCTGTCTAAAAAAATTTTCATAACAAGCAATTACATTCTGACAGTTCTACTTATGCTCTTGTTGTGTATTTGTTATGCAGCTGATTATGGAGATGAAAACTTCACTGGTGATTAAAGGCAATGTATTCATTTCTGAAAACAATGCCTCACTCAAGATCTTAATCCATTAGGATATATGCATGCATAGGAGGGGAAAGCTTTCCTTCAGCATTTTAACTTGCATTTTGAAAATAAATGTTATTCATTTTTTTAACCAAATCAAAGGCAGCAGTTATATTTCCCCTTAAAAAGTAATTTATTTTAATTATATTTTAATAGTAACTGTCACAGAAGATTAACCCCAAAAGATGATCATGGCTTTGATATATTTTTTAACATATATATTCTGAAATAATGTAATTATGATAAAAATGATACAGTTTGCCTTTTAATATAGGGCAACGTTTAGTCATTTGATTTCCACAAAATATTAAATAAGGGAATCAGGAAAAGAAAAGTATAAACCATCATCTTCCACTTATTTTATACTCTTAAAACGATTTTTTTCAGTAAATTCCCAGTGGGAAGGACCAATTAAAAGAAATATTCCCTCGATGATGATGATGATGATGATGGTGATCACTCTCTATTTCTCTCTATCCACAGCCTTTGGATATCCACAACATCTTTCTCTGTGAATTCCTATGCATAGTATAATATTGCCCTTTTGTAACTGGCTTATTTTACTTAGCATAGTATCTTCCAGGTTCATCCATGTTGTGGCCTATGTCAGAATTTTCTCCCTTTGAAGGCTGAATAATATTCCATTGCACGTATTTACCAAATTTTATTTAACTCATTTATTGGCATTTGGGTTGTTTCCACACCCTGGCTAATTTGAAAAATGCTGCTATGAACATGAGTGTACCAACATCACTTGGAGACCCTGTAACCTATTGTCAGTTCTTTTAGAAACATACCTGTAAGTGGAATAACTGAATTACATGGTAATTCGATTTTCAATTTTTTGAGAGATTGTCATACTGTTTTCCATAGTGGCTGCACCATTTTACATTCCCACGGACAGTGCACAAGGGTTCCAGTGTCTCCATAACCTTACCAGCACTTGTTTGTTTGTTTTTTTCTTCATAATTTCCATACTAATAGATATGGAGTGGTATCAAAATTTGCATTTTTCTAACAATTAGTGATATAGAGCATTTTTTTCATGTGCTTATTTGCTATTTGTATGTTCTTTTTGAACAAGAATTTATTCAGGCCGTTGGCCCACTTTTTTAGTTAGATTGTTTTCCTATTGTTGTTGAGTGGTGGTTCTTCGTATATCCTTGGACCCTGTTTCACAGATTTAGCCACTCAGTAATCCCAAACTCCACCTCTCTCTTGTCAGCTCACCAAAATCCCTAAGAATTACTTGGAGATAATTTCCAATGTCTGAAAAGAATTTTTTTAGCTGTTTTCCCATTTTATGCATATTTATGGTGATAGGGACAATGCCTTATCAGCTATTTTTTTATGGCTGTTAATAAAAATCTGATACTCTTCATTTATTTTTAAATGGCAAAATAAAAATTATAGATATTTTTAAAAATATAATTTTAATTTATTTTTTGTTTCTCATTTTTCCAGCCACTTAGCTCCAGCCCTCTTTCTTCTCCCATGCCCAGACTTTCTGGCCCTGTGCTGTGCCCAGAAATTAGTGCTGCCAGCTGGAGCATCCGCTGCGAAGCTCTCAAATGTGGGATATCAGAGATGGCAGCTGGACATTCAGCTGGCCCAGCTGGAAGGACTTTTCTCGGGCCTTTTTATCTGGCAGCACACTTGGCTGGGGAGAACTAAGATTTTTCCGTAGTTGAGCTGGGGTGTGACCTGCCTTGAATTCTTGTATGATATGCTTTTGACTAGATGCCTACTGTACTTAGCGGCATTGCTTGTTATTTATTCTGATAATTGGGGTGCTTTTTAATTCTTAACTCTGAAAGTAAGGGTTAGTCTTGGTTACCTTTGGAAGTTTAATTATTTTGAAGTTAGATGGTGCAGCAGCAACTGGGAGATAGGATGGAAGGTACAGTGGGAAATTCTGTCAAAAGTCCTGCTTTGTAATTTTTAGTGTTAAATGTAAATAAAAACTCCGTAAGGAAAGCTGGGAAGAAGGAAAAAAATGCATGTAATAATCCATATTAAGTAAAAACTTTACTATTCTTATGGTTTTATCTTCAACAGCATGGAAATGCATTTTGTTATTTTAGGTATTGGTTTTGCCAAAATTCTACCTGACCATTTATTTGTGTTCCAGAGTTATTGTTATTAAAATGAAACTGGAGAGAGGACTTTGTAATAATAAAGTATGCCGTCCTTTGAGGCATTGTCAGGAAACCCTATTTTAATGAAAATATAGGTGTTGT
>NW_005873796.1:8126-14202 GCF_000147115.1 Myotis lucifugus | reverse complement strand
GGGAGGTTATGGCTCTACCCTGTCACACACAGAGCAGGGCCGTGGAGGGGGATTGGGGCTCCACCCTCTATCACCCACAGAGCAGGGCCGATCAGGGGGTTGGGGCACCACCACTGTCACACTCAGGGCAGGGCCGATGGAGAGGTTATGGTTCTACCCTGTCACACACAGAGCAGGGCCCGTGGGGGCGGGGGGTTGGGGCGCCGCACCCTGTCACACACAGAGCAGGGCCGATCAGGGGGTTGGTGCGCTGCACTCTGTCACACACAGAGCCGCAGGGCAATCGGGGGATTGGGGAGCTCCCCCCTATCAGGCACAGAGCAGGGCTGATCAGGGGGTTTGGGCGCTGCCCCCTGTCACGCTGATCCCGGTGCCGGGAGCCTCGCTGCTCCGCTGATCCCGGTGCTGGGAGGCATATTACCCTTTTACTATATAGAATAGAGGCCTGGTGCACGGGTGGGGGCCGGCTGGTTTGCCCTGAAGGGTGTCCTGGATCAGGGTGGGGGTCCCCACTGGGGTGCCTGGCCAGGCTGGCTGAGGGGCTGAGGGCTGTTTTCCCGCTGGCAGTTGACTAAAAGCTCCCAACCGCTCCTTGTTTTCTTTTTTTTTTTTTATTCTGGGCCAGCTTTAGCTCTGAGGCCTCGCTGCTGAAAACATGGATACAATGTTGCGGTCCGGGGCTGACTGACAGCCGGTTTTGTTTAGCTTCTTATTTGCAACATAGTAATAGTTGCTTAGAGTTGCAGTTGAGAGTCCGGCAAGTGAGGCGGGGAACTGCAGTCCCTGGAGGAAGCAAGCCTCCCTGCTCACTTCAGTGCATGGCTGCCGGCCGCCATCTTGGCTGACAGTTAATTTGCATAAGGATACGCTGATTAGCCAATGGGAAGGGTAGCGGTCGTACGCCAATTACCATGTTTCTCTTTTATTAGTGTAGATAATCAAAGTTTTATTCTAAATGCTTAAAAAATATCTTCTTGCATAACAGAGACCTTTAGTCTGATACTTGTAAAAGGAGATGGGTGCAAGATTTATTGGGATGATCAATAAATAAGTTATGTAATGTCTAATCATTGGGGTGTGCACCTGAAACTAATATAATAATGTATGCCAACTATAATTGTAAAAATGTAAAAATAAATAAGGCTTATAAGAAAAAAAAGAGGGCAAAAACAAAACCACACACATAAATACATATTTTCTATGTACATATCAAATGTTGAATTTAAAAAAATTATAGATTTTTAGAGAGGAAGGGAGAGGGAGAGAGAGAGAAACATCAACAAGAGAGCAAAGCATGCATTGGTTGCCTCCTGCATGCCTCCTACCTGGGATCGAACCCCCAACCTGGGCCCTGACTGGGAATAGAACCAGCGACTTTTTTGTGCACGTTATGAGGCCCAACTAACTGAACCACACTGGCCAGGGCAAATGTTGAATGTTAGAGAGCTCTTAAATTGGTGTATGGATGCCAATATATGCCACAAATTGTTAGAAAAGCTCATGAACTCAGTGGGTTTGATTATTCATAGGGATTGCCTAAAGAGCTCTCCATTGTAATGGTAGATTTACTGAAAGGGTGCTGGGGTTCTTGTTCCAGCATCTAGAAGAGTTCAGCAATCTGGAGAAGGGCTGTGTGTAACTTAATAAAGAGTCCAGAGATGAATTATAATTTTGAAAGGCATTTGGGGGTCAGGGGAGCCTAGCTAAAGAAACTAAGATCTCTTTGTCTCAGGCCCTCTTGCTTTTTATTTACACAAATTGTCCTAAGGCAAGGCGGAGATATACACATCAAAGGGCCAGGTTTTCTATACATAGTCCATTGTCAGAATGGAAGAATTTGACTATGGCTGTTCAGGTGTTTGGCCAGTAGGAGGCAGTAATATGTAGATTAAGATGCCCTGAGCTGTCTGGCAGCAAGCAATCATCCTTTTCAGGTTTGGGGAAATGCCCTTCAGCCACTCCAGGTTCAGCCCTGCTGTCTGGAATTGGCTTTCCACGACAGGGTGAACTGATACATCCATTTCAGTGTTTGAAATTTTTGGCAAGGAAGCTTTGCCTTTCTTTCAGGAGTTTTCCTGGCAATGGGTAATCTTAATAGTAATCATTCAGTGTCTGTCATTTTTTTTAAACTTAATTCTTGATAAAGTGCCAACTAATATAAATGGGGACAGTCTCAAGATCCAGACCGGTAGCACTGATGGCCGGGTCAGAAGGGTTTTTTTCCCCTACCGAGTTTGTCTCTTCCAATCAGAAGGAATTTGTTCAAATGAGAAGTGCCTGCTTGTCTTTTAGTGGATGTTGCCCAGGTATAGAGAACTGCCAGAGAGAAATGTAACAGGCCATATATGACTTCAAAGGAAAGAAATGCACAGCACATTTGCATTTCAGAAAAGGTAAATGATTTTTTACACACAGAAATAAATCCCTTGCTATGTATAATAGAGTAATGGAACTTCCCTGGGAGATGCTTATCATAATGCGACAGGGCTTTCATTATACATGTAAAAATGAAGTGTCATGCTCTGTATTTCCAGGGCAGCAATGATCTTGTTATCAGCAACTGTTTGTGCTTTAAATATCACTTCCAGCCAGCATTGGTCTTGATTGCTAGATGGAGGTATAAAAGGGAAGTATTAAAAAGAGGAAAGAGCACAAGTTTGAGCCCTGAATGATGCCAGTGTAAGCCTCAATTCCTTCATCCATATAGTGAGGTTTAATATTCTGTAGTTGGGGTATTAAAAGTAGATTCTGCAGTGATTCCAAAATATCAGTTCTATAGCTTAGTATTATGTTGAACCATATGACATGGCAATTTTTGTGGGTTGAAGATAGTCAGACATCAACAATTATAGGTAGAGCTGCTGTGTCACCCGGCCTTGTTAGAGTGGCCTTATCTAGTGGGTGTCCTGTAGGACCAAGTGGCACAGCCTACATGGTCATCTGAGCTGGGGCACCAGGTGCATGCCCCCCCGGGGCCTGTTTGCACGGTCCTGTTGTCGTTGAGCTTTGATTGCTGTTGGCACATCACTGGGAGGGTTTTACCCTAAGTGCAAGGACACTTGAGACTACAGAGGAGGAGCTGCTGTGCAGGAGCTGACCCCACGAGCAGGACTCGATTCAGTGGGGCTCTGGTGCCTGATGAATCTGCCCCTTGAGTAGGTGGTTGGGTGGTGCTCCAGCATGTTATGAATTTGTCCACCAGGTGTGCTGGCTCTGGGGCCACCCAGGAGGGGCAGGCCAAGGTCAACCACTGAATGTACCCTGCCCAGAGCCAAACCACTTGAGCTACAGATTGTTCTGCATATGGCTGCTACTTGTGCTGCGCTTGGAGGTGCCTGGGAGAGGCTAAGCTGCTACCCAAGGCCAGCTGCTGCTAGTGCAGGGCTTGGGGCCACGTAACAAAAGGTATGAGGCATGCCAAGGCCAGATGCTGCTTGTTTGGGGTTTGTGAGCCCCTTTGAGATAATATAGGAAAGTCCCTAGCATAAGCCCAGGCAGACTCTTTGTATGGAAAAGCCACTGGAAACAGCTTGGGTGGGCTGACAAGTTGGGTGGAGCAGGGTCTCAGGGAATCACCAGGGCAGGGTGAACAGTGTTTGCCTGGTTGATGGAGACTCGGATATGGCACCGCCCGTGTCTGCAGGGGGCGGTCTCAGCAAAGGAGCAATGGTTTCTGCCCCTTCAGCCCTCACCCTGATGCCAGACAGTGCAGTTCCTACCCATTTATGTCCCTGGCACTTTAAAAAAAATCCTCACCCCAGGATATGTTTATTGATTGGTTGATTGATTGAGAGAGAGAGAGAGAGAGAGAGAGAGGGAAAGACACATCATGTAAAAGAATAATCGATGGTTGCCTCCTATACAAGCCCCCAACCGGGAATTGAAACTTCAACATTCTACATACGTGGGGTGACACTCCAACCAAATGAGCCGCCCAGTCGGGCTGTCCCTGGCATCTTTTGAGCTGCTGCCCCAGGGCTGGAGCTCAGAAGCGGTGAGTCTCTGTAAGTCCGTGGAACTCGGCCCTTTAAGAGGAAACCTGGGAGTCCAGCAGCCTCCACCTCACTTAGCCACAATCCCCACTGGCTTTTACAGCCAGAAGTTATGGGGACTTGTCTTCCTGGCACTGGAGTCTTGGGCTGGGGTCCCTGATGTGGGCTGGGACCTCTTGCTCCCCCCTGATGTGGGGCTGGGACCCCTTGCTCCTCAGGGGGACCTCTGCAGCTGAGATATCCTTCCCAATTATTATCCACCACTACTGGGTGTGGGGTCAGTCTGTCCCAGGCCTCTGTCCCTTCTACATTCTCAATGTGGCTTCTCTTAATATCCTTAGTTATGGGACTTCTGTTCAATTAGATATCAGGCAGTTCTCCATGATGGTTGCTCTGCAGTTTGGTTATAATTTTGATGTGGTTGTGGGGTGGTTTGAGCACCACATTTACCTATACTGCCATCTTGACCAGAAGCCATCATTCATTTATTTTAATTCATAAATAACTATGTAGCACCTTTTGTCATCCCACGTTCTAAGTGTTAGCAGTATTAGCTCATTTACTTCTCCATAAAGTATCATCTGGTAGGTAGTATTATCTCAATTTTATAGAAGAGAAATCTTAGGAATCAACTTTTAAGTCACCCATCCAAGTCCTCACTCCTGGTTAAAGGAAATACCAGATTTGAACCCAGGTACTTTGCATCTGGAAGCTAGTCTCTTTACCATTGCTTTTTCAGCACAGTCAAAGGAAGTAAGGTAGCCACCACTGGTAAATAAATTGAGCAGAACTCCGGTTTCCTGTGTTGTTCTGAGTAGCAGTTCATGGTGCTGTGCAAAATTGCAATGAATGTGGTACCTTAATCCATCATTTCCAATCAGTCTTTGCAGATATGTCTTGTGATATGTTGCTTCAGATGATTAGTTTCAGATTGTCACTGAATAAACATGTGTTTTAGCCTAATAGAAGAAATAACAAAGGGACTTCAATTTATAAAAATATCAAATAGTGTTATATGTTTCCAGTTTTATGATTATCATGTAGTTTACACAACCTGGAGATCCCTTGCATGGGAACCAAATTTCATGAGTGGCAGGCAGGCTCTACTAAGAATGAATGTTTTTCTATAACCAGAGAAAAGCAAAACATAAAAAAAGAGAAGAAAACCCATGGCATACATATTAGAACTCAACTAGAAGTTCATATATTGCATGGAACCCAACACTTCTCAGCATTTAAAAGTCTAATTGGAAGCAATTTTAGGGACTTACTCAAATAGTTATAAAGCCTGGTCATCTAGTCTAATTGTGGGCCCTATCTGTAGTCTTCTGGGTTTACAGTAGAAGAATTGGAGGCCCTGATAGCCTGCCTAAGTTACTTTGCCAGAACTTCGTAGCTGATAAATGAATTGGGAGAGAACCAGTTTCTTTATTTCTGTGTCAGTACTTCTGCTACAACATTTGCTTAAATTGTCAGCCAAAAGCTTTTCTACTTGCCTTCTTTGTGTTTGATCAACAGGATTGAGAGAAATGATATTGTGAATTGCCACTCTTTCATCATTTCTACTCATGATTATCTTTGTTCAATCTACTTTTTACTATTGATTTTTTAAAATTAAACTTTTGGTTTTGAGATCATTATAGATTCAAATGCAGCTGAAAAATAAATACAGAGATACATGTATCTTTTATTCAGTTTTCCCCAATTAACATTTTGTTGAATAGTATAAAATATATTTATTTTCTTTATATATATTATCATGTTTTTCTCCTCTAATTTATTAATGTGTTAATTACATACATTTTCCTTTTTTTAAATTTCTTTATTAAGTTATTACATATGTGTCCTTATCTACACATTACCCCCCCCCCACTCATGCCCTCACCCCCCTGTTGTCTGTGTCCATTGTTAGGCCTATATGCTTGTATATAAGTCCTTTGGCTGATCTCTTCCCCTTACCCCCACCCTCCTCTACCTTCCCTCTGAGGTTTGACGGTCTAATTGATGCTTCTCTGTCTCTGGATCTGTTTTTGTTTATCAGTTTATGTTATTCATTATATTCCATAAATGAGTGAGGATCATGT
>NW_005873796.1:0-8026 GCF_000147115.1 Myotis lucifugus | reverse complement strand
TCTGACTGGCTTATTTCACTTAGCATAATGCTCCAGTTCCATCCATGCTGTTGCAAATGGTAAGAACTCCTTTTTTTTACCACAGTGTAGTATTCCATTGTGTAGATGTACCACTGTTTTTTAATCCAGCCATCTGCTGATGGGCACTTAGGCTGTTTCCAAATCTTAGCTATGGTGAATTGTGCCACTATGAACATAGTGGTGCATATATCCTTTCTAATTGGTGTTTCTAGGTTTTGGGGATATAGTCCTAGAAGTGGGATCACTGGGTCAAGTAGCAATTAACATTTTGGAAAACCATAGTGAAACATCACATTCAGGGTATGACATTGATACAGGCAGGATACAGAACATCACAAGGATCCCTCACGTTGTTCTTTTGTGGCCACATCCACCACCTTCCCTCACCTGGGCCCCTGATTGCAAGCACCCTTGGCAATGACAAATCTGTTCTTCATTTCTGTAATTTTGTCATTTAAAGAAATATTACAGCCCTAACCGGTTTGGCTCAGTGGATAGAGCGTCAGCCTGCGGACTGAAGGGTCCCGGGTTCGATTCCGGTCAAGGGCATGTACCTTGGTTGCGGGCACATCCCCAGTGGGAGATGTGCAGGAGGCAGCTGATCGATGTCTCTCTCTCATCGATGTTTCTAACTCTCTATCCCTCTCCCTTCATCTCTGTAAAAAATCAATAAAATATATTTTTTTAAAAAAGGAGTATTACATTAATGGAATAATATAGTATATAACCTTAGGATTGACTTTTTTTCATTCAGCAAAATTACCTAATGTCGCAGTTATCCAAAATGTGTATCAGTATTTCATTGATTTTCATTGCTGAGCAGTGTCACATGGTATGAATGTAGCACAGTTTATGTACTTACCCATTGAAGGACAGATGGGGTGTTTTCATTGGAAGGTTCTTATGAATAAAGCTTGTGTCAACTTCAGTTATCATTTTCTGGTTTAAGTAGCAAAAAGCTCAATTGCTGGGTTGTATGGTAATTGCATTTTTTGTTGTTTTATAAAGTGTTTTTCTGTGACTATATTAGTTGACATTTAATATATGTCATCTAATTTCTCCAAATCTTTGCCAGGATTTGGTGTTGTATATAGTGGGGCGAAAGCAGATTTACCATTGTGAGTATATCAAACACACAGTTTATTCTTGTGTTATTAATTATTGTATTATTTCCCATATGCACAACTGTAGACCTACTTTGGCCTCACCCTATATATATAAATTTTAGCCATTCTGTAAGATCTATAATGATATTTCACTGTGGATTCTATGGCCCCAAAGCTCAAGATGTTTATTTGCCATCTTGGATGAAATGTGTTTGTCTTTTGCCCATTTTCTAAATGTATTTTTTTAGCTGTTGAATATCAAGAGTTCTTTATATAGTCTAAACAAGTCCGATGTTAGTTATGTGATGTGTGAATATTTTTTCCCAGTTTATCCCTTGTCTTTTCATTCTTTCCACGGGAGTTCTGCAGAGCATTTGTTTTTAATTTTGATGAGATCCAGTTTATCAGTGTGTCCATTTATGTATTATGTTTTTAGTCTAGTCTAAGAACTCCTTAGTGATCACTAACATTCTGAGGATGTTCTCTATTTTTGCTGAAAGTGTTACAGATTTTCAGTTTTGCATTTAAGCCCATGATCCATTTTAAGTAAATTTCTGTATAGGTAATAGGTTTAAGTTGAGTTCCGTTCTTAACTATGGATGTCCAGTTGCTCCAGCACCATTTTTTGGAAGGGATATCTTTTCTCCATTTAATTGCTTTTGTATCTTAGTCAAAAATTTGTTAGGTAGCCCAGCCAGTATGGTTCAGTGGTTGAGCATTGACCCATGAACCAAAAGGCCACAGGTTCGATTCCTGGTCAGAGCACATTCCCAGGTTTCAAGCTTGATCCTCAGTATGGGGTGTGCAGGAGGTGGCTGATCAATGTTACTCTCATTGATATTTCCATCTCTCTATCCCTCTCCCTTCCTCTGTCTAAAAGCAATAAAACCACATTTAAAAATGTGTTGGGTATCTTTGTGTGGGTCTGCTTCTGGGTTTTCTATTTTATTTCATTCATCTATGTGTGTATCCCTCCACCAATACCACACTGCCTTGATTATTGTAGCTATAAAATAGGTCTTCATACTGGTAGAGTTATTTTTCAAATTTTTCTTTTTAAAGAATGTTTTAGTTATTCTAGCTACACTATGCCATTCCATATAAATTTTACAGTAAGTTTTGTGTGTACAAAAGCTAGATTGCTGAGATTTTCATAGGAATTAATTAAACCTACAAGTTAATTTGGAGAGAGCTGTTACATTTACTATGTTGAGTCTTCTAATCCATGAATATGTTATGTCTCTCCATTTATTTATAGCTTTTTTATTTCCATTGACATTTAAAAAAATCTTTATTGTTGAAAGTATTACATTTGTCCTCTTTTTTCCTCCATTGACCCCTTCCAGCCTGCCCCTGCCCCCTGCCTCAGGCCTTCACCACCCTATTGTCTGTGTCTATGGGTTATGCCAGCATTTCTCAACCTGTGGGTCGCGACCCCTTTGGGGATCGAACAACCCTTTCACAGGGGTCGCCTAAGACCATCGGAAAACACATAATATGCTTTAATTATGTTCAATTTGTAACAATGAAAATACATCCTGCATATCAGATATTTACATTACAATTCATAACAGTAGCAAAATTACAGTTATGAAGTAGCAAGGAAAATAATTTTATGGTTGGGGGTCACCACAACATGAGGAACTGTATTAAAGGGTCGAGACATTAGGAAGGTTGAGAACCACTGGGTTATGCATACATGCAAACAAGTCTTTTGGTTGATCTCTTCCCACCCACCCACACACCCAATCCCTCCCCTCCCTTCCCTCTGAGATTCCACAGTCTGTTTCATGCTTCTGTGTCTTTGGATTTATAGATCCATTGACTTTTGATGCATATATATATTTTCACTTCCAGCATGATGAAGCACGATGGGTGTTTTTAAATTCTGATTTTCTTTAAAATGAAAGTCTGTATCCATGTATCCTTATTATATCAACTTCCAATTATTTTATCATTTAAAAAATAATAAAATAAAATAAAATAAATTTATATTTTGAAGGAAGAGTAAAATTATCTTAGAATGAATAAAAAATAGCCCAGCTAGTGTGCTCAGTGGTTGAGCATTGACCTATGAACCAGGAGGTTAGGGTTCTATAATCGTCAGGGCACATGCCCAGGTTGCGGGCTTGATCCCCAGGAGGGGATGAGCAGGAGGCAGCTGATCAATGATTCTCTCATCATTGATGTTTCTATCTCTCTCTCCCTTGACCTTCCTCTTTGAAATCATTAAAAAAATATTTTTAAAAAAGAATGTATAAAAAATATATTAGGAGACCTATCTTAGAGAACAAAATTATTAATGCATTCAGTATCTATGTTAACGGATTCAGTGCATAGCAGTTCTGTGTCAGGTTTAATTTTGTAAAACTTGAATTATAATTTATGATATTGATAATTTAATCTAAGTTAATGGTGACCCATATTTTTATGCTGTTTTAAACTAATTGAAAAATAAAGTAATTTCTGCTTCTTGAGCAATATTTTTTAGGACTTGTGATTTTACCCTTGCAATTTTGGAAATAAAAATCCTAAGAAATTTAAATATGCATGATGCTGATTTTGTGTCATTTTAGTAAACCAGCTAAAATTATATTAATTTTTTAATAAGCTCAATTATTATGTCAGGCATTTCTGAAAATATATGAGGATTATGTCTTTTTTTTTAAGAGGAATTAAGTAGAAATCCCAATCATCAAATCTGAAAAAGAAACTAAGTTCTGACATGAGCACTAGGAGTACATAACCAAGTTTTGATACATGAAAAGAATATGCTGTTATACTGTAAAAAAAGATTTTCTGAAATTTATCCAGTTTTAAAAAGGGAATGGCTATTGAAAGCCTATGAGATTTCTCTCGGCTGTTGGTGTTATATACTCACACCTACAGGATAATTTCAACTCATACTTTAATGAATGTTATCATGATAATAATTCCAAGTTTATATTTTACATTTATTCTGCAAAAGCTCATGGTAATTTTATCAATTTAGAAAGTTTTTCAGGCACTTGTAAAATTTAGCAACCTCTGAGATGAAATTGCATGAAAAAATAATAGATAGACAGGAAAATTATATACAGTTTGGAAACAGCACTGAAGAAAGAATATCACATTCAATTAAAGCCATGACCAGAATTAGGTTTCTGATAATGTGATTTTTAAAATTAGCATTTTATTGGGATGTGAATTTCAGAAATATTTCCATAAAAATATTGTTTCTAGTTAAAACCTTAAAATGAAACTTGACCTTTTCTGTTTTAGAGTTGAAAAGGAGGGTGGAATAAATGAAAAATTGACTCAAAAAAAAGCAGCCTAGATGTCAGTTGAAATACTATTATTCAGAGAAACTAAAATACTACTACTACACAAGTCCAACAGTGTTTGCTCAGCCTCCTTTGCTCCACTCACCTGCTAATCTCCATCTCGGGCCAGTGGTGTGCACCTTAGTCAGCTGCAGCCAGTCCATACCTGGCCAGGTGTGCTGACATAACCAGGCCTGCTTCTGAAATGAGGACAGCTGTGGGCAGTGCATGGAGTAGACTTAGAATTAGAAAGGCCAGAGCAGCCATGGGCAAAGCATAGTTATGAGGAAATAGCAGTATCACTCATCAGCGAATATGTAAGGGAGAAAGACAGGAAATTCTTGGGTCCAAGAGGGGAAGAAGAGGCTGCACAAGAGGGAGGGGGATGGTGTTCTTTCCAAGTGCTACCTTAGTTCCTAGGGAGCCCAGTGCTCTGCTGCACGAAGATATTGTAATCCCTCTTTTCATCGATGGCTCATCACTGAAAGGAAAGCACCGTAATTGATACAAGGAGATGATACCATACGCACCCTATTGATTTTTGTTTTTTCTCCTGGGAACATTACCTCATCTGTTCAGCAGGTTTTTATACACACACACAAAGATTTTCCAATTCCCCATATTATAGATCCAAGATAAACTAAAATACTGGTAGATTTAGATCTATACTCACAGTTAGCAACAGTGGATTTGGGGTGTGCGTTCTTGTTGGTGCCACACTGTACAAGCCCAGCTTAAAACGTTTACAACTCACAGAACCTGGCTTACTGAACTGGTAAGAACTTGTAGCAAATTGTACAGCTGTTGTCCTGCTTGCTTAGATCAACCTGCAAATACATCCTGTAACAAATTCAATTAGCATTAACTAATGACTATTTAAATAGTCGCTGATGAATCCCTGGATAATGTATTCTCAGTTAAAGCCTAATGAGCAATGACAAGAAGGTTCCTGAACATTTCATAAAATTGATAGATACCGTTTATACTCACTATTGAGCATTTGCTAAATTAAAGCCTCTTAGCATCTTCAGTTTTCCCTTCTTTCAAAATAGAGATCGTTCACTTAATCTAAATTTATTTTTAGTGTTTTTTTAAGTAACAAAGAATTTGAATTTGTAAATGAGAATGTATATGAAAAAAATCTTACCCACCCTCAAATCTAAATGTAGGCTATATCTTTTCTTATGTGCTGCTTTCTAATTAGGGAGCTCTTTTAATTCTCTTGAACAGTTGCTTTTAATTCTTGCCATGCACCATTCCTAGATATGTTGCACAAGATCAGTATATAAATTTTATTTTTTAAATAAATATCTATATACATAAAAGGCTAATATGCTAAGTGTCCGACCGTCCAACCAGTTGCTATGATGCACACTGACCTCCAGGGGGCAGACACTCAACACAGGAGCTGCAGAACTGCAGTGACTTGTCAGCAGCGGTTCTCGGGTGCTGCACCCCAAAACCAGAGAGGAGGGAGCCCGATTCCTCGCGGGGCTGTAGGATTCCACCTTTGGCCATGGATTATGTTGTTGCCGGGGCACTATTGGCCCCGAATCAGGTTTACTGCACACTTGTGTTTGCATTCCACACCCTGTACGACAGCAACTTTACAGAGGGCCCTCTCACACTTCGGGACCTCTCGGGGGATGTCAGAGAGCCAGTTTTGGCCCAATCCCTGCAGGCCAGGCCGAGGGACTCAACTTGCTGGAGGGACCCCGCTCACTCCACAGACACCAGGGAGAGACAGTGGGAGGTTGGCTTCAGGGCATGTCCAGCCTGTCGTGCATCTTGCCCAGTCGTGCCCCACCGGGCACCTTCTAATTAATTTCTTTTCAATATGCACAATTCCATGCACTGGGTCATTAGTATATCATAAAATTCTATTAGCTTTCATGTGGCAAGAAGTCCAGGGTGCTGCAAGGAAGGGATGAGAAACAGAATGATGGTATTCAGGAGCCAACAGGGATTGAACTCATTCAATCCTGTGTAATATTACCTTCAGTGTAAACAAATATTTCCACTCAAATGGTGACAGTGCTGAAGACAAGCAGAGGCAGGGGCGAATAAGTGTGAACACCGTAAACACACAGTGAGGTAATTACACCGCAATAGTAATCATATTATAATTGCTGCTCATGTTTTTATTGTTCTTTAGTGTCTAAAGCTTTCCATTGAGCCATCAACAATTAGAGACTTTAAAAATGTGCAGCAACTCTGAACAGTTTAAAAACTCTGACTTAGGATAGTTCCTTTAATAAATGATGCATTACTTCATTCCACGAGATTAATGAGAACCCACAAAGACAAGGGCATCCGAAAACCATGTTCACTTTTTAAATAAATTATCCCGCCTATGAAATGTTGTAACACTGAACTTACAGCTCTAATTTTTATATTTCTCCTAAATTGCAGACTCTTAAACAATAGCAAGGCCAGTGACTAAACACATCATCAATAATAAACTATGTCTTCTCTTTTCTTAGGGTTTATAGTTTATTTATTTTATTTGTAATTTGTGTAGGAGTTAATTGAATTGGGTTTTGGTCAATGACCTGCTTGAAGCTAAATACAACTGCTGACACTTTGTAACTATATGACTGACTTTAGACATATTATTCATTTTTTGTAGGATTCTGACTTTTATCAACAACATAGAATAGCATACTTGTCAGATTGTTTTTTAAATAGGTTTTTATTTATTTCAGAGAGAGGAAAGGAGAGGGAGAGAGGAATAGAAGCATCACTGATGAGAGAGAATCATTGATGGGCTGCCTCCTGCAGGCCACCTACTGGGGATTAAGCCCGAAACCAGGCATGGGTCTTAACCAGGAATTAAACTGTGACCTCCTGGTCACGGGTGGATACTCAACATCTGTGCCACGCTGGCTGGGAAAATTATTTTGAAGGCTATATGAAAAATAAAAGTTAAGCACTTGGCATAGACCCTGACATGTATTATGTATGAAAGGAAAGATAGCTATTAATGTAAAGAGGGAAGTTAACCTGGGGATCTTCAATGTGACTAAGGTGAGGGCTGTTTCCTGTTATACCCAAAATGTCAACTAGAAAAAAAACAGAGGCAAAGGGGGACATTAGTGAGGGAAGCTTCTGACTTCCTATGTTGACTGTAATGAATCCATCCTAACTGCTGTGTGTATACTGCATGTTTTCTATTTAATGTAAAATTGTAGAATATAAGAGAAATTAATCAGAAAAACAATCAGAAAGGATATATGCACCCCTATGTTCATAGCAGCACAATTTACCATACCTAAGATTTGGAAACAGCTTAAGTGCCCATCAGCAGATGAATGGATTAAAAAACTGTGGTACAGCTAAACAATGGAATACTATGCTGCTGTTAAAAAGAAGGAATTCTTACCATTTGCACCTGCATGGATAGAACTGGCGAGCATTGTGCTAAGCAAAATAAGTAAGTCAGAGAAAGATAAATATCACATGATGTCACTCACTTGTGGAATATAATGAACAACATAAACTGATGAACAAAAACAGAGCCAAAGACACAGAAGCATTGATCAGACATCAAACCTCAGAGGGCAGGTAGGGGAGGGCAGGGGTAAGGGGGAGAGATCA
>NW_005873795.1:16992-25164 GCF_000147115.1 Myotis lucifugus | reverse complement strand
AACTCTTTCTCCTTCTTCCATTGTCAGCTTTTTAGTAGTCAGGGACTTTTCTGTGCTTATTCCTCCACTTCTCTTACTTTATTCATGACCCCAATGTCTTCTTTAGTCAAAATAAAGCTCCCCCAATCATCCCAACTCTCTTGTCCCCTCTCTTCCCTGATTACAGGCTCCAGGTTCCTTCTTTCTCTTTGACCCACTTGCCATCTGCATGAAACCCTCCTTTGCTGTGCTCAGCTATAGAAATACCATACTCCTTAACACAAAATTCCATCACTTTGACTTCCCCACTTTAACCCTCTAATAAGATAAGTTCATGCCTTTGTCTCCCACACACCCCTGCTCCCTGCACTGTCTGGGTGTTTCGCGTCAGCACAACCAGGTTCGGTGAGCCTGAGGAGCGGTGGTGAAGGGTTAAAAAAGACAGCCAAGAGAATACAGCTGGTGATAAGTCAGATCACTGTGCCTAGATCAGGAAACAGTGACCCAACCTGCAAGCTGAAGCTTTATTTTATAGTCAGAGCACACAAAGCAAAACAAGGGAAGTGGTCAACATGTTTACAATGTTCTTGTGAGTTTCACCTTGTTTTGGCAACACTTGTTGCACCTCCCACAGCTCATTAGCTACCTAGGAAGGAACTAGGGAGGACTATAAGGTTAAGCATAATTATGCTAGGAGTGCCCTGCCCTACAAGCTGGGACTTGTTTGTGGCTCTGCCACAGGTCAGTCTGAGGATTAAACCCATAGCTGCTTCCTACATCTCCCCCTTTTTTGTATTTAAGCTACTACAATAAACATAAAAGTTTTAAGGCTCGGCTATTAAAACAATGCCATTGCAAAAAAAAAAAAAAAAAACTACACACAACATTTTACTATTTCTACAAAATGAAAGTTTCAGCTACAAAATGAAAGTTATCTACTCAGAGTCCTCAGATTTGGCCGTGCAAGACTTTACAGAAACCTGGCAGCTCACCAACGCTAGTCAGAATCTCGGCCCCTTGCATACCCTTCATTTCTTCTTCTGCATTGTTGTCATTGGGGCAAGTCTCAGTCCTGTGAACATAGGGACAAAGATCTTCTCTGGGTCCCCTGTACCTCCTCCTACCGCTGGTGCCGCTTCTCCATCTCCTCGATGAGGAGGCCCGACAGCTGCCGCAGGTCGGTGAGCCTCTGTGGAATGGTCTCAAAATTCAGGCTGCTGCAGTCGGTGACAATGCTCTGGCTTCTCTCAACGATTCTGTCAATGCAACGATGTCATTGGTGCGAAGATGGTGTTAATGCAAAGATGTCGTTGATGTGAGGCTGAAGCTGTTGGATTTCCTCCTGGAGGGTCTGATTTTTCTTTATAGTCTTCAGATTTGGATTGAGGTCATCAACTACAGACTATATCAGACAGTCCTTAGACAACACTCCTTAACAAAATAGCCTAGCCTGGCTCTAAGCATCCCATGGGCCAGGACTTCCATCCTTTGCTTTACAGTTCCTAACAAAATGTAAGAAATTTAAAAATGCTTAATTGAACATTGTTTTAGAGATCCCTTTCCTAAGATCCTGAATTTCCCATGTTGTACACCCAGCTGCTTATCAAACCTCGCTCCATACCTTACTTTTGCTTTCTGAACATGCCTCATGGGAGCATCTTTCACCTTACAATTGTAGTTCCCCATACTCAGGCCCCATGTTGGGCGCCTCATGTGCGGCCAGGTTCCATGAGCCTGAGGATGGTGGTGAAGGGTTAAAGAAGACAGACAAGAGAATACAGCTGGGGCTAGGTCGGATCACTGTGCCTAGATCAGGAACTAGTTACCCAGCCTGCAAGCACAAGCTTTAGTTTATGGTCAGAGCACACAAAGCAAAACAAGGGAAGTGGTCAACATGTTTACAATGTTCTTGTGAGTTTCACCTTGTTTTGGTAGCACTTGTTGCACCTCCTACAGCCCATCAGCTACCTAGGAAGGAACTAGGGAGGTCTATAAGGTTAAGCGTAATTATTCTAGGAGTGCTCTGCCCTCCTTGCTGGGACTTGTTTGTGGCTCTGCTACAGGTCAGTCTGAGGCTTAACCCTATAGCCACTCCCTACATCTGGGAAAACAGAGTCAGTTCCTCCTGTAGACTTTTGTGAATGCAGGTGATTTCTTTCAACATGCTCTCCAGCTCCTGGGCCTGCTTCCTCAACTCTTCAGCCGATGGAGCCTTTGCGCCCTCATGTAAGTGCTTTGACTCTTTCACTAGCTGGATTACATCCACGAGAAGGAAAAAACCTGCAGTGGCTATACCAGCAATTCTGGCTCCTTTGCTCATTGTCAGAGCAGTGCCAGCAAAAGCTTTCTGTAGCTGCTTGCTGCTTTGGCCTGAGATTGTCCCAGTGCGAATGACACTTGTAGCCTCAGCTGCAAAGAGAGGATTGGATTTGGCCAGCTTGAAGGCCTGGCAATTCTCCAAAATATCTACCAGGGATTGGCTGCACTTTTTTAAAAGGAGCCCAATTTTGAATGTGTTGCGATGTAGATCCTCCATGACCAAGTTCCCTGTGTCATTGCCAGTTGACACTAGGCGGCTGGCTTTGGCTTTTGCTGACTTTTTCTTTGCGAAGTCCACTATGCCGGCGGTCACACTGGTCACAGAAGCTGCTGCCCCCAGTCCCACCCCAGTTGCCCAAAGCACCAGACTAGCTCCTGCTGTCACAGGTGCCAGAGACAGGCCAACGATGGTCAGAATGCCAGACACAATGCCCGTGGAAGAGGCCGCCACTTGGGTGATGGTGCAGTCCTTGTGTACCTTGTCAACCTCATCCGCAAGTGTGTAGAGCTTTCCTATGCATTCCTCAAGTTCCTGTTTCACCTGAGGAAACGCCTTCATAAAGGTATCCACATGCAGCTGGTCTGCTGAGGACATGTCTTTGTCCTCCACGGCCATGAGTGTTTCCAGCTGGCGCAAGTCTTCATAGAGTGCATCTGCCTCATCCCTGTAATAATGAATGACAGGTGATTAACAAAGGCAGGTGTATGAATTGCTAAAGCTGAAACCACTGATTGGATGAGCTGGTGCAAGAAGCCCTATTCTCTATGGTGGGAACATGTGCATCTACTCAGAGTCCCTGAGATTACACCACATTGGCAGCCACCCATTCTGACTGGAAGCAGTCACCAAGCCACACTGCCTTCCCTCTGGTCAGGGTTACTCCAGTGAGAATAGAAGAGGGTCCCACAAGGAGGTCAGGAGCCCTCCAGCCGACAGTCAGGGTTGGAGGACATATTCACCCAGAGTCCTCTAGCCCCAGCAGAGAGGGGATCAAATCAGGGAAGAAAGAAATGTGCCCCCTGCCACTGCTCGGCCCTCCATTATTAGGCCCCTGGCCACCTTAGTCCTGTACCCACATGCCTCAACTGCCTCACTCTAGTCCCAGCCAAGCCTTCCAACCAGTCCTCCCACCAGGACCACCCTGGCTCCATCCAACTCCGGGCTCTGACCCTGCTTCAGGCCTCTCAGGGCCTCCAGACAAGATGACTGCACTTGCTTTTTCACCCTTGATCATGCAGTTCACCCCAAGGTCTTCACCATAGTCATATCAGACAGACTTGCCATTCCATTGAAGAGGGAGATGAAATAAGCCCACAGCCCCAGAGTTGGGCGGAGATACAGTCAGTTTTCAACCCAACAAGGTCCAGCTTCACTTCAGCTCTCTACCTTCCAGGCCAGCAAGACCCTGAAGAGTTTGTACAATCCCTTTCTTAGGGAGAGCAGGCTCTCTAGCCAAAATCCCCAGGGACACACACTGTGCCAGGAATTTTCTGGCTTGTCCCACAGGAAGTCCTACGTGGTTCTCATATTCAACAAGAAGACGCTTGGGCCCTGTGTTTTCCCCGCATCTTTTTAAAAGTTCATGTCAACTGACCACCTACTATGTGTCAGTCATTAGGCTAAACAGTTTACATGCATTATCCTATTTTCCTCACAATGAAATAGAAATGATGAATAAGACAGAGAGTGGTTAAGTAACAGGCCCAAGGTCACATAACCCTCCCCCTGCAGGCCTCATCTCTTCTCAACCGGGGCCCTTCTCTGCCAACAAATGATATGAAGGAAATGTTCCTCATGGACTGTTGAGAAAGAACTTCTTCAACCCCAAGCACAGGACCCTGCCTGGAGGAGTGTGCCTGCCAGAGGAATCTAGATCCAGGGGGAGATGGGGTGACAACACAGGCATCCCCTGGAGGTTACCTGGGCAACTTGGCTGCAGCCACAAATCTCTTCCAGGCTTCATCACTTAGCAGGCATTGCAATTTCTCTTTGTTCCTTGGGTCTATTAAATATTCAATAACTTCAACAAAGTCTTTTCCCTCTAGATGGAAAGAAAAAAGAATAAGGTTAGAACAAATTGTGGTAGAATGGAAATTGAATTGAGTATAAACAAAGTGGTTAAATGTTCGTCTTCCTCAGCAGCTGTCACCTGGGGGACTTTTTAAAAAAATCTGGGGTACTTTTGTTGAGTCACCTGGTGTTATGGACAGAACTGTCCCCCCAAATTTATATATTGCAGGCCTGACACCCCATGTGACTGTACTTTTTCATTTATTTTAAATATGTTTTTATTGCTTTTTATATAGAGAGGAAGGGTGAAGTATAGAGGTGGAATCATCAATATGAAACAAGCATAAATCCGTTGCCTCCTGCTAGTCCACTACTGGAGATCAAACGCGAAACCCAGGCACATGCCCTGAATGGGAATTGAACCAGTGACCTCTTGGTTCTTGGGTCAGCTGTCAATCACTGAGCAACAATGGCCAGCCCCCATGTGACTGTATTTTATAAGGTTAAATGAGGTCATAAGTGTGAGACCTAATCCAATATGAATGGTGTCCTTATGAGATGAGGGAGAGACACTAGTTCTCTCCCTCTCCCACTTGTTTCTATTTCTCTCTCTCTCTCTGTATAAATCAATAACTTTTATAAATCTTTTAAAAAATGTGTGACTCTCAGGGATTTGGGAGACTCTGGAAATTCAGATAAGGGACTGGGGACTGGTGTATGTTTTGTGTGTGCAGAGATGGAAATGTGTTTCCTGCCATATACACACAAGATATATTATTAGTATTTCACAGAAAAGAAAGCGAAACTCAGACAGGAAAAGAAGGCCCAAAGCCAAGAAGCAGAAAGCTCAAAGATGCAATCCAAGGCCAACCATCAGACATTTCCTTACAGTAGGTTGAAGCCTCCTTATGTTTCAAAAGTTCATGTGATTTCTGAATCCTACCCTATAGGTTACCTATGGGATTTTTATAAATTTGAAAATAACATTTCAGATCACATGCCACTGATGGAGTAAAGCTACCAGGCAAAGAGGATTCTTCCTGCTTCTCACAGGTGATCCAAGGTGGGCAGTGGAGGGGTGTCTTCAGGTGGTTGGGGGTTGGAGCCTCAGCTCTAATCCTGTGATCAATCAGTATCAGCTCTCCCCCCTCCAGGCTGGCCTCAGGGGCCACAGCTCCTAGCAAGCACCTCTGACCCCACCCTCGCCCACTTCTAAAACAAGAGGTCATCTTGTTTGTCCATAGGAATGGACCTGAGAGTCTGCTCAGGAGCGGCAGGCTTCTGATCTGTCCTCTCCTCCCTTATGCTGCAACAGGAACAAGTTTTATCCTCTCCTGGGGGGGTGATTTGGTTGCCTAGGCAACGCAGTGTTGATTTGGGTGGGTGGAGGGGTGTTTTCTCCATTTCTTGCTTCATCCACTGAGGGAGAAAGTAAACCAGGGTTTAGATGGAGGGAACCCAGAGTACTGCATCTGTGTATTTGTGGGCTAGGCTGTGGGTGGGTGTGGGAAATAACAAAGCGGGCCTCTGCCGGGGTATCTGAGATCAACAGAAGTTCCTGCCTGACAGTCACACCTGGTACGCAGGTGTTTATAATTGGGAGCACAGATCAGGGCCCAGCACAGCTGTGGGGGGTGGCAGTTCTTTGGAGGGGAAGGTTTCCACCAGGAACTAGCAGGTTCCAGTTACGGGGGACAAGAAATTCCAACCTCCCATGGGCTGCCCTGGCCTCGTTGGAGTCATTGCATGAGTTGCAGAGGACGGGAGGCAGTGATCAGCCTGAGGAGAGAGCCAGGAAGGAGGCCCTCCCACTGACTCCTGGTTGAGGGGACTCCCATTGGTCCCTCATGGGGGTTCAAGGACACTCATCAATGCCCTTGGAGGTTCTTGATTCCTGTGTAGCTTAACCAGCCTAGAGATGCTTCTCTTAATTCTAGATCATAAGCAGGAACCAGCTAGAGAGGAGGAAGCTGACTACCTGGGCAGATCCCATCAGCTTCTGAGGTCATGGTGTCAGCACTGGGATCTCAGAGTTTCCCCTTCAGCTCACCAGTCTGTGTCCAACTGGAAGGAGGTGTCACTTCACCCTTGGGGAAGAGAAAACAAATTTTGGGGTCGGAGGTGAGCCATATGAGCAACAGGGAGCAGCGAGAGGCTCTGTCTCAGGAGTTTCTTTCAGGGAAGGCTGCAAGTGCCAAGATGGACTCAATGCACTGTGTTTCCATGTCTGCCAGCATCTGCTGGCTACTATTTAAGAGAAGGTACTCACCTCACTCCAGCGCACTCTAAGCCAAGTGACAATCCTGTTGTCCTGTGGTGGCACAACGAGAAGACCATCAGACAAGGAAACACACAGCTGAGGAGTCATAAAACCAAAGAGGGAATAAGACCAGGAAGCAATAAAACACGAAAGATGGGAGGAATGTTTTGGAAATGACTTGAGGTTGGGGACATTGTGTTTATTAATCACTCAGCTAATATTGATGGTGTGTCCACCACAGGCTCCTTACGAGTTCCCTCACCAAATTCTCTCACACATTCCACGTGGTGGGCGCCATGGTGGCTCCCATTGGAACGTGGTGGAAACCATCACAAAGTCTAGGTTTTCACCTGAACTCGGGTTATCCCAAGTCTCACAGTAGGGCTAGAGCTAGGACTCCAGCCCAAGTCTTCCTGATCCCAATCCTGTGTTTGTGAGGACTAGGCTCGACTCTCTTTTATATACAAAAACATTTATTAATGTGTCTGTGTTACTTGTAAATGACTCTTCTCATTCCCAAAGGATGTCTTGCACCCTATGCCAAGTCTCTGTGTTGATAAATTCCTGGGGCTGCAGCTTCCCAGGCCTGCACCCTTCTTGCTTCTGAAAGACCCTCATGGCCTAAGGCCCTGGGGTCCTGCGGCCCTGGCCCCAGCCCTGCAGCCCTGCTGTGGGCTGCCCAGCCCTCCTGATGCTGCCCGGTCCTCTCCGCTGCCCACACCCACTGGTGGATATTAGCTTTTTCCAGTTCTTTGTGAAAATAGTGCAGAAACATCCTTCAGGCATAAAGTTCATCTGCATTTGAGATTGCTTCCCTAAAAATATTTAATAAATAGAATGACCGGGACAGAGGGTATCACCATATAAAAATTCCTTTATGCCTAGAGTCACACTCTAATGAAAACAAATTGCACCAATTAACATTCATGCTCAGAGGATATGAGGTGCCAATCTTTTCCATCTTCCAGTTCAGAGTACTTTTTAAACACGCACACACACACATCTTTCTTTTTAAAATTCTTTTATTATGCTAAAACATGCACAACATATAATTTACCACCTTAACCATTTTTAAGGGTACAGCTCAATAGTGTTAAATTATATTTTCACTGTTGTGCATCCAGCCTCCAGAACTCTCTTCATCTTATAAAACAGAAACTGTGTACCCACTATACATTCCCCCACCTCCAACCCCTGGAAATTGCCTTTCTACTTCCCATCTCTACGGATTCAAGAGCTTCATTTAAGTGGAATCACACAATGTTTATCTTCCTGAGACGGCTTTATTTCACTTAGCATAGTGTCCTCAAATGTCATACAGGTTGGAACATGGGCCAGAGCGCTTCCTTTTTAAGGCTGTAATTTTTTTAAAAGGATTTTTGGGAAAGTTTATTTGAGTCAAACTGCATGAGATCTAAAATACTCTGGAGAATAACAGTTTCTCAGCATCTTCTCTGCATTTGAAATGAAGGAGGGATGTGCCGGAAGCCGGTCCATCCTTGCTGCTTGACACAGTCACTGCAGGAAAGAAACATCTCACAGCATATGTTTCAAGGGACCTGGCATATATAGCATATTGTTCTTAATATGTTTGCTCTCCTTA
>NW_005873795.1:12731-14847 GCF_000147115.1 Myotis lucifugus | reverse complement strand
TGGGTGGTAGAGAGGAAGTGTCTTCAGTGGGAAGAGGACAGCCGACATGGAGTGGGTCGGAGGTGTGGGCATGTTAGCAAGTACAATGCAGCTCCTTCAAGTCTCACTTGTACCTGAAATTTATGATGGCTGGAGATCCTGGCTAGAGAACCTGGCTAGGCTGCTGATCAACTGAACGCTGCCTCCGTGTCATTCCTTCTTTGCCGACTCCGTCCACTCCTTTGGGGACCCCTGGACCCGCTGGGGATGGACCCCAGCAGGATGTAAGGAAGGTTATATGATGTTGGCAGAAAGCAGGTGGGGATTGGATTACAGGACAGTCAACAAGAGTGTGGTCTCATCTTTAAAAAATAATAACACCCAGAAATATTTATATTTTCTTTACAGAGAGGAAGGGAATGGAAGAGAGAGATAGAAACACTAATGAGATAGAAGCATCCAGTGGCTGCCCCCTACATGCCTTTTGCTGGGTTTTGAGCCCACAACCTGAGCATTTGTCCTGACTAGGAATGGAACTGGTGACCTTTTCATTCATGGGCCAACACTCAACCACTGAGCCACACCGGCCAGGCCAGATTGTGCTCTTGAGAGTGGTTATTTCAAAGGTGAGTTCACCTAGATGCGCAGAAACAATGGGCAGGGCTTGCTTAAGGAAAACAAACCTCTTACTAAAAGGTATATGCCTGGGATGTGACCCCGCCATGACCTGCCCAGGTAGGAATTTATGATCTCATCACCCTGTGAGGGTACTTTGCATAGAACCCATTTTTCATCCACGGTCCCCCTTTTGATCACAAGTCAATTTGAAGGATGCGTGGATGACCAACCTTTTGGTTGGATAGTGTGGTCTCACAGCGCTTGGAGGGCCCTTTTCTAGGAAGTGTCAGTGTCCACCTTGTGTCGGTGACCATTGGGATGGGGCCATACTGTAATCATGGGCTCTGTGTTGAGGCTAAATTTTTCCAAAATGGGACGGGCAGGTAAAGGGAAGGCAGTGACGTCTATGGCCGTCATTGTGAGAAAACACTCTGGCCCTGGCTGGAGCAATAGATGTTCCTCTCTCTGTCTCTCTCCATCTCAAATCAATAATAATGAAAACACTCTGGATAATTTCTGTTCTGTGAACGATCATGAGGGAAACAGACCTTTCCATGGAGAGGATTCTCTCAGTTCTGTCTGGACTATCTTACCTTGGAGCCCAGGGAAGAAAGGAAATGCTGATTGTCTGTAGCTTTATTGTTAGAAGCAAAAACAGCATTTATCAGCTACCGCTTCTGAGACCTGCCTGAAACAGAGAACCAAGGGACTTGCCGGTATATTAATAGCTGATCCTAAGGTGGCTCACCTGCGTGTCTTTGTTCTGCATGGGAATGCTCTAAGACTTTACAAATAATGACTCACATTCTTCCAATAACCACTGAACTGTGTACCATTTGTATCTGTAAACACAGGGCCAGGTCTATTTTCTGCTGCCCCTCCTGTCCTGGGCACCCTCTGGGCTCTTGGCACTGATGGCTCAAGCCTGGGGTGTGTGCCATGGCAGGGACACAGAACAATCAGCCACTCAACCACACAGCAAACCCGTTTCACTCTCAACTGAGTCACTCCATTTGGTTTTCTTGTTGATCTTGATGAAAAAACTATGACTCAGATTTCACACAAATTTCCCCACTGACTTCATGTACTTCTGGCAGTTCTATCAGCTTTCTGAGAGTTCCATTTATTTCCTCCTGTCTCCTTCCTGCAGCCATCACATTTTTATATGAGGAGAAAGAGGAAGAGAAGGATGAAAAAGTGATTCTAATGCCTGGCCTTGAGCAGGACATCCCAAAGCCCCTCTCCCCCAGCTGGGCCTGCCCAGCTATGGGACTCAGGCCCAGCTCCATTTAGTCCCTCCCACTCCTGCTCACTACCTGCTGCCAGGCACTTTGCTTCCTGCACCAGAGGCTCCTTGAAGGCTGTAGGTACCATTACATCTGTCCTGCATTAGGAAGAGGACACAGATGCAGACGAAAGGGAGGAGGAAGAAGAAACAGAAAGCTTGCACAGCTCTGGCTGGTGTGGCCCAGTGGGTGTGGCATCAGCTTTGTTCACTGAAGGGTGGAGGGTTTGATTC
>NW_005873795.1:10834-12185 GCF_000147115.1 Myotis lucifugus | reverse complement strand
GATCAACATGGAGAGACTGAACCCAGATTTTTAAACATCGGGAGAGACAGGAACAAATCACTCTCAGGGAAGGGGCTTGCCCAAGCGTCAGGCAGCTCCTGAGGGGCAGAGTAGAGCCCACACCTCCTGATGCTGGAGGCTAAGGAGGGATGTGGTGTGAATAAGGCAACAGCTCCCAGGTGTGTCTCTGCTGTACAGACACAGGGATCTGGGCTCAGTCTCCTCCAGTTCAGACCCACAGGACCACCTCCTACGTCGCCCATCCCCCCATGGTTATGAGCGAGGCCGGCCAAGAGCAGGGAGGCAGAGCCCACCCACCTCCTGCTCAGGGTCTCAGTGTGGCACCCGGGGCCAGTCATTCCCCTCTCAGGGCCTCAGTTTCCCACAAGGCCCGGCACGAAGCTGAAAGGGTGAGTGAAATAATGTCATGATTTGAAATCTCAAAGGAAATCCTTTTCAGCCTCAGCAGCAGCCCCAGGGGCAGCCTCAGGGCAGCCAGGTGAAAAGGAGCAGAGGCTCTTACTCACCTACTGTCCTACCATCCCCCACCTCCTCTGCCTCCTCCACATCCCCCTACATCCCCCTTCCTTTGGGGTCACTGGCTCCTGTCTCAGGGAGTCCGGGTCTGAGCTGAGCTGGAGGGAGGATGTGAATCCACCAAGCAGTGTCCCCCTCCCTCTCCACTGTTAGGGGCACTGGGGTAGGGAGGAACGTCAGAAAAATTGGGTTCCAATCTGGGCTCTGCCACTGCTGCATGTGCCCTTAGGCACATTACCACTCCCCTCTTCCCCAGCTTAGGTTTCCCTCATCTATACAATAGTGACAATAATCCTTGTCTTAGAAAGAGTGAGGATGAGAAGAAGGGGGAGGGGCTCCTACCCTCCCAACTTACCTAGAATCTCCCTCTGGCTGATTTGGAACAAGACCCACTTGTTCTTAGCTGTGCACATCCACTGGGCAGCTGTGTCTGCACAAACACTTTCTGGGTCTGTGGAAAACTGAAAGCAAATGCCCAGGTTCTAAGAATCTCAGGGTCAACCACATTACCCAACCTGCACCACGCCAGGCCAGCCCCGCCCTGCCTGCTGACGCCTTAGAGCAGTGGTTCTCAACCTTGCTGCACATTAGAATCACCTGGGAATCTTTTTAAAATCCTGATTTCTGGGCCTCATCCTCCCGAAATTCTGTTTCTTTGTTATGGGGTGGGGCCACAACATTAGTAACAAAGAAACAATTTCTGGAGGATGAGGCCCAGAAATCAGGATTTTAAAAAGATTCCCCAGGTGATTCTAATGTGCAGCCAAGGTTGAGAACCACTGGGTTAGAGGAGTCACATAATTCACAAGCGAAC
>NW_005873795.1:0-8381 GCF_000147115.1 Myotis lucifugus | reverse complement strand
AAATTCACTATATCTTCCCTTATCACTT
The DNA here is from genome assembly GCF_000147115.1 of Myotis lucifugus. Classification (NCBI taxonomy): domain Eukaryota; kingdom Metazoa; phylum Chordata; class Mammalia; order Chiroptera; family Vespertilionidae; genus Myotis; species Myotis lucifugus. Next base: position 8,353 of record NW_005873795.1, on the reverse strand, counting down.
TATACCAAAGAACAAATAGACAGTCACGGTCATAGACTGGATTTGGTGATGACCCTCGGTCTCCCATTTTACTCTTTGGTTTGGGGGGGGGCTAATGACGCAAGGGCAGGGTGCAGCTAGGGTCTGGTTACACAAAGACAGTAGGTGGCTAGCATACTTTTGGCCTTGGGCTAGTTTCCTTGTGTTCCTATTGGCTGAGATAAGAGCTGGCTGAGCAACTGATGATATTCTACGGCTTTTGCTTGAAGAGGAGTTAGGAACACAGTTATCAGTCCTGTTCTGTCCTTTCATTCCCCACTTGTCTTAGAACTTCCGGCTCAATCATGAGATGGACTGCATTTCTATTTCACCTTCCGTCGCTAGAGGCCTGTACTGGGCTTGCAAAACCATTAACTGGACTACCCCTATGAGCTCTTTGACAAATCGGACTAGTCTATTAATAATGCAAGGGCCGAAAGTCAACAGCATTAGAAGGATTACAAGAGGTCCGGTGAGGGCGGAAATAAGAGTAGTTAACCATGGGGACCAGTTAAACAAAGATTCATACCAAGACTGAGATTGCTCCCTCTCTAGCTTTCGCTTCTGCAGTCCTTCTCTTATAAGGGCCATGGATTCTTTAACAACTCCTGAATGGTCGACATAAAAACAACACTCCTCCTCTAGGGCTGCACATAAGCCCCCTTGCTGTAGGAATAGCAAGTCTAATCCTCTTCTGTTCTGGAGTACCACCGCAGATAAGGAAGTGAGGGATTCCTGCAGGTGAGTGATGGATTTTTCAATTCTTTCTATGTCTAGGTCAATGGCTGCTCTCAGGGTTCCATAGTTCTTGTCTTGAATGACAAGCGAGGATATCCCGGTTCCTGCCCCTGCTAGTCCCAGTCCCAAGAGCGAGGCCAGAGTTAGGGCTGTAATAGGTTCCCTTCTACTTCGAGGTTTAGCAGAACCTAATCTGCTGAGTATTTCCTCCCCCAAATGGTATACTAGCTTGGGGATAAGCTGGACGAGTGTGCAAAAACCTTCTTTTGGAGAGTTGAGGATTTGGGAGTGAATGCAGGGAGGGAGGCCCCTGGAACAGGTCCACCACGCATTTTCGGGGGGAAGCAGGTAAGCTGTCCCACTAGGGGCTGATAGAGTGTTTATACAAAGATGTGATTGTTCAGGGGGCACTCGGCCTATGCAAGTACCTTGCCCTATTACTGCCTGGAGAGTTAGTCTAGCAGTGGTCTGCTGCCACCTGCAGGAGCTGGAGTTGGAGGCCGTTGTATAATTGCCTCTAATAGCAATACCTTTATAATATGGTGGCCGGATATTGAGGCAGAGCCAACAGGATTCGGTCAGGTCAGGTCAGGAAGCGTTTAAAACATGATATGCTCCTATGATCATGTTCCACAGGGGATCTGTGTTAGGTGTGGAGGTATGGAACTGAGTAGAGGATGTGGGGGATGCCCCGGTATGGACAAGGGATGTGGGGGGTTGTGAAGCCGGGGCCCGGGTGCTCCTAGGTGGGGACACCTGGGTAGAGACAGGACGGGAGGCCAGCACTTGGTTAGGCCCTACACCTGCTGGATTCTGTCGGTGAGGGGGTGCTGTCTGCACCCGGGTGGTGAACAGTGCTCCCGGGTCATGGGCCCCGGTCCTCACTGGGTCATATATTCGAACTCCCCAGATTTTTCCCGTCTCCCATCCTGTTGCCTCTTTACCCTGTTCCGTGAAGGATATCCGTACAGGGTTGCAACGGTCGCCCCAACCTGAACAAGGCGGTGCCTTCACCCGAGTTACGGTTATCAGGTCACCGGTTTGCGGGGGAGTCCACCAGGTGTGTCCAGTCAAGGCACATGACCAGGAGGCACAAAAGTAGTTTGATGCCCCCCCCACATGGGTCGCGACCGCGTTGGGGCAATGAATGTCCGAGGCAGACGTAAAAATGGAGGTTCTGCTTTCGGACAGATGGCTCGATCTCCATGGGCAGTCTTTTAGGGAAGAATTCTCGGAGGTCCACCCAAAGGTCTGGGAACCAAGAGTCCTTAGAGTGGATCTGGGAAGTCTGATTAAGTACTGTCCCTGAGCTGGTGTCTATGATCTGCCAGGTAAGATTGTAAGGGGCGTGGGGACTTCCGGCAGTATGGGTGACAGTGAACATAGTCAACAGAGCTACCAACATCAGGCGGGTCGAATGCGCCCTAGCTTGAGCTTGAGCGGGTTGCGCTGGTCGTGATCGAGGCTCCATTGTGTGACGAGGTCCTCCCGGACTGCAGAGGGATCGGCTGGGCGAACGTGGGTGTGGTGGACCCAGGTTGCGACACCGTCTACCTTGAGAGCGGTGGGTGTAGTCAGCACTACGACGTAGGGGCCCTTCCAACTCGGCTCAAGGGTCTCCCGGCGGTGCCTCTTGATGAACACCCAGTCTCCCGGTCTGTACTGATGAGGCGTCGGGGTCAGGCCAGCCTCATAGATGGCATGGAGGCATGGCCAAATGTCCTCGTGGGCCCTCTGGAGTCCTTCTTCCTGGTTATTGGCAAGTCGGCGGAGGCGGCGGTTCAGTTCTCCGGGGGAGTCCGTGGTGGTGGCAAGCAGAATCTTGGCTAGGTTTTGGGTTTGCTTGTCACTGGCAGCCACCATGGCGTGAGCCTGTCTATCTTCAGGAGGCTCCTGGTTGTTATACACCTTCTCGGCTACCTCCAGCAAGTCCTGCAGACTTTTTTCTCCTATTTATCTACTTTCTGCAGCTTCTTTCTAATGTCCGCAGCCGATTGTTTCACAAAATTCATGATTACAGCTGCTTTATTCTCAGGAGCTTCCGGATCCATGGGGGTATAGGTGCGGTACGCCTCCATGATCCGTTCTAAAAAGGCAGCTGGAGACTCATCCCTTTCCTGCTGAACATTTCCTACCTTGGCCAGATTAGTGGGCTTTCTAGAAGCCATTCGGAGACCCCCCATTAGAGTCTGGCTGTAGACCCGGAGCCTCTCCTTAACTTCTGCCGTGTTGAAATCCCATTCAGGCCTTGTTAAGGGAAAAGAGACATCTATCTGGGCCTGGTTGGTGGTTGGGTTCCCATACACACCTGGAACCACCTTCCAGGCCTCACTGAGGATTCTTTCCCTCTCCTCAGTTGTGAACAGGACCTGCAAAAGCTGCTGGCAGTCATCCCATGTAGGCTGGTGGGTGAAAAGGACAGAGTCTAACAAATCAGTAAGTCCCGCTGGCTTCTCAGAGAACTTAGGATTCTGAGCCTTCCAGTTGTAAAGGTCACTGGTGGCGAAGGGCCAGTAGTGATGGGGCTGGTTGCCATCACATCTGGGGGGCCTGCGGCTCGCAAAGGCAGAGTCTTAATAGTGGAGTCTGTAGCCTGGGCAAACTGCTCTCTCTGGGCCCTTTGTCTAGTCAGGAGCGGGCCTCCCACCAGAACTCCTCCTGCAACCCCTCCCAGAACTGTGTCAGCTTCTCTTGATGGGGGAAGCCTTGGTCTCTCCAGCATCCTAGGGAGCTGATACGGGGGAGGAAAAATTAGTTCTCCTTCAGTTCCCTCCTGCAAGATTGGGTAGAGAGGAGCTGATGGTGGGGTGACTTTCTTCTCCTCCTTCTTCTTCTCCATTCTCTGCAAGGCAAGAATAGGTTTTGGCTCCAGAGGGCCTGGGGCTAGGAAGGGCTTAAGCCAAGTGGGTGGGTCCTCCACAAGGTCCTGCCAAGTAATAATGTAAGGGAGTTGATCAGGCTGACCCCCCACCCCCTCGGCCGGATGACGACATCCCTAATCCGGCAGATGGTAGGGAGATCGAGAGTTCCCTCTGGTGGCCACCTGACGTTGAAAGCCTGCCACTCTCTGGAACAGAAAGTCTTCCATCGGCCCTTCCGGGCCTCCACACTGAGGTTGTTAGCCCTTCCCTTAACCTCTTTGAAATTATCAATCATAATACTTAAAGGAGTAGTTTGAGTCTGTCCCATAATGTCCGTCCAGTAAGTCCGCAGAATAAAAACAGAGAAAAAAAACAAAAAAAACCACAAAAACAAACAACCAAAAAGCCTCAAAAGCCTCAAAAAGCCTCAAAAGCCTCAAAAAGCCACAAAAGCCTCAAAAGCCTTAAAAGCCACAAAAGCCTCAAAAGCCACAACCTTCCGACTCTGCGGAAGCAAAACCAAACAGCGGGAGCGACCTGCCTTGTCTCAGATCCTTGTGATGGGATTCCACGTTCCTCCTGAAGTGAAGGGATTCCGCGTCCCTCCTGAAGAGAGAGCAGAATGTCTTCCGACTCTCCCTGCCCGTGGTCTTCCAGCAGTGCGTCCACCTAGACCGCCTCGAGCATTACAGAATGAGGGGATTCCACATCCCTCAGAAATGAGCTCACACAGGACAGAACATATAACACACAGAACAGAATACACAACACAGAACAGAGTACACAACACACAGACACTTACCACGGTCAGTCAGACTCTCCGGATTGGGGTCCCTCGTGGGTCTTGGGGATCCTGGTCGGGCCCCCAAATGTTATGCCCAGATTTCAAAATCCCCAAAGACAGGCCACCTGGGAGCCAAGTCCGATGCAAAAGCAAAGAGTCTTTTATTCAAGCTAGCTAGTTTGGTCCCTCTGCCTCCTCCACTGACGAAGTGGAGTGGCAGGGAGCAAGAGAGCCCGGAGTCTTGGAAGAACAAAGAATTTATAGGGCTTGGGTCAGGGGGTGGGGGCTCACTCGGACCACTGATTTGGCCGATTCCGGTTGGTTGAGTGAGGGCCGGGGGGCTAATGACGCAAGGGCAGGGTGCAGCTAGGGTCTGGTTACACAAAGACAGGAGGTGGCTAGCATACTTTTGGCCTTGGGCTAGTTTCCTTGTGGCTTTTGCTTAAAGAGGAGTTAGGAACACAGTTATCAGTCCCGTTCTGTCCTTTCAGTGGCCCCTGCAGGTTTGGCTCAGTGGATAAAGCCTCAGCCTGTGGACTGAAGGGTGCCAGGTTTGATTTCAGTCACGGGCATATGCCTGGGTTGAGGTCTCCCAGGAGGGGGCATGCAGGAGGCAGCCAATCAATGATTCTCTCTCATCAATGGATGTTTCTATCTCTCTATCCCTCTCCCTTCCTCTCTGAAATCAATAAGAATATATATAGGGTGTCCCAAAATTCATGCAAGTTTTGCAATTCAATTCAATTGCAAATCTTGCATGAATTTTGGGACACTCTATATTTATTTTAAAAAGGAAGCCACCATCGGCCCCTCCCTGCTCGGGCTCCCGGGCCTCCTGTCACTGCTGACATGGGAAGCAACTGCTTCGTGGCACTGTCCTCCGGGTCCCCGGGCTGCTGACACACAGCTCCATCAGGTCCTGTCCTCAAAGAGCTTACATTGAGGGAGCGAGACCCCACCATACACCTGACACGGCAGTGGTGACAGAGGACAGCCCAGCCTGGTGGGACAGGGACAGGAAGGGCTGCCAATGCAGTGACACTGGAGCTGAACCCTGGAGGATTAACAGGTCAGCAGTGAGGAAGGGCATCGGAGGCAGGCAGGACAGGCAGCGTGAAGAAGTGGGCAGGCCCTCAAGATGCAGACCATTCTAATGCATGAACGCATGATGCGGGCTATTGCCCAGCTTGCACAGAAACATTTAAAAGTGATGGACAAAATTATCCTCTTTCACAATTTATTTTCTACCCTTTGGTGGCTGCTACTGCTCACCTGTCAGCGAGCCCAATGGAAGGCTAAAAGCACGAAGATTCCTTTGTGAGACATCCTGCCAGGGAACTGGCACCTTTGTTCAGCCTGTCAAGATCATCTTTCATGTTCAATTTAAAGAAAAGGCAGATGTTGGAGGAACCAAGATGGTGGCATAGGTAAACACCTGAACTTGCTGCCTTGCACAACCACATCAAAACTGCAACTAAAAGACAAAACAGATATCATCCAGAACCATGGGAAGGCTGGCTGATTGGAAGTCTAACAACTAGAGGGAAAGAGAAAAGCGCATCTATACTGGTAGGAGGTGCATAGGTGCAGAAGAGCTGGTACAGAGGCGCACAAAACGAGTTGACAACTGGGTGCGCTGTGGTCTTTTTCAATCGGGAGGGAGATACAAACTCCCCACTGCTCTGAACTCCAGTTCTGGGTGAGACTCTGGGAACCCAGACTCATAGGGGAGAAACTGGACTATCTGGCATGGGGCCAGAACACGAGGGCAGATTTCTCTCAGAGGTGCTCTCAGCAATCATTGTTCCTGCATGGGGCCGCGGGACACAGTGACCCAGGGACCTATCTGGAGCAGGGCTGACCTACAACCATTGCTGTTTACAATCAAACATGATTACATGAGACCCTGCCACCCCCCATTATACACCCCCACACAAGCTAAAACAGAGGCTTTTGCATATGAATGGCCCTGGCCTTTTGCAATCTAAAATCTAACAAACTGCAGCTTGATCAAAGAACCCACAGAGCTTCCAACAGAAGACCAAAGGCTCCTCAGCAGCCTGCATTGCTTTACAGCTGTGCCTCATCTGGGCACCTCCATACCCCCCAAAAAGAAGAGGAATCTGCAGATCTCTCTGCAGCTTCTGCTGGGTGGCCTCAGCAAATGACTGACTTTGTACCTCCTTGGAGATCCAAGAGCCAGTGTACCCAGTGGTCAGAGTGAGACCACACCAGGTTACAACTCTTCAGATCCATAAGAGACACACTCAGGGGGCAGACTCAGTGAGCACCAAAGCCCCACTGAAGCAAGTCCTGCCCCATAAGGGTGTCTCCAGCACAGCAGTTCTCCCATTGTAGACACAACTGGTCCTCACGGCCAATTGGTCTGGAGGTCAATTCCTCCCAGTGATACCTACAACAATCAAGGCTTAACTACAACAAGACTGTGCACACAGCCCACAAAGGGGTGCACCAAGAGCATCCACCTCAGGTGACTGGGGAGGCTGAGTCACTGGGCCCTATAGGACACCTAGCACACAAAGCCACTCTATCAACACAGGGAAGCAGCCAAAGTGAGGAGACAAAGAAACATGTCACAAATGAAAGAAATGGAGGAAAGCAAACTACTAGATATAGAGTTCAAAACAACGGTTATAAGGTTACTCAAGAATCTTCTAGAAAACTCTGAGAAATTTAGTGAGACCCTCAAGGATATGAAAAAGGACCAGTTAGAAATTAAGCATACACTGACTGAAATACAGAATAATATACAGAGATCCAACAGCAGACTAGAGGATCCCAAGAATCAAGTCAAAGATTTGAAGTACGAAGAAGCAAAAACCAACCAACCAGAAAAGAAAAAAGAATCCAAAAATATGAAGATAGTGTAATGAGCCTGTGGAGCAACTTCAGGAATACCAACATCTGAAATAGGGGGGGTGCCATAAGAAGAGAGAGAGCAAGATATTGAAAACCTATTTGAAGAAATAATGACAGAAAACTTCCCCTACCTGCTGAGAGAAATAGACTTACAAGTCCAGGAAGCACAGAGAACCCCAATCAAAGGAATCCAAAGAGGACCACACCATGACACATCATAATTAAAGTGCCAAGGGCAAAAGACAAAGAGAGAATCTTAAAAGCAGTGAGAGAAAACAGTTAGTTACCTACAAGGGAGCACCCATATGACTGTCAGCTGATTTCTCAACAGAAACTATGCAGGTCAGAAGGGAGTGACAAGAAATATTCAAAGTGATGAATAGCAAGAACCTACAACCAAGATTACTCTACCCAGCAAAGCTGTCATGTAGAATTAAAGGTCAGATAAAGAGCTTCACAGATAACAACAAGCTAAAGGAGTTCTTCACCACCAAACCAGTATTATATGAAATGCTGAAGGGTATTCTTTAAGAAGAGGAAGAAGAAGAAAAAGGTAAAGATAAAAATTATGAACAACAAAATGACAACAAATACATATCTATCAACAAATGAGTCTAAAAATCAAGTGAATAAAAAATATGATGAACAGAATAAACTGGTGAATATAATACAATCAGGGGCATAGAAAGAAAGTGGACTGATAATTCTCAGGGGGGAAAGGGGTGTGGGGGGTGTGGGAAGAGACTGGTCAAAAATTGAACATCTATGGACGAGGACAATGGGGTGGGGGGGTAAGGGCATGGGGTGGGGTGGGAACCAGGTGGAGGGGAGCTATGGGGAGAAAAAAGAGGAATAACTGTAATAATCTGAACAATAAAGACTTACTTTTAAAAAAAGTAAAGAAAAGGCAGATGTTAATGTTTTTCCTATTACAAGATCATTTCTTTTTAGAATGCATGCTTATTTTTCCTTCCTCTGCCTAGTTTAGTGGTGGAAAGATTGAGGATTGGGGCTCAAATGACCCTGTATTTTAATCTCAATTCTACCACTTACTAGCACTGTTGACCTTCAG
>NW_005873794.1:1085-20120 GCF_000147115.1 Myotis lucifugus | reverse complement strand
CTAGCCAGAGAACATGGCAAAAGATCCTGGACAGAACCTGGCTACAGAACTTCACTGGAGAACCTAGACAGAACATGGCAAAAGAACCTGGCTAAAGAACCTGGTGACTGAACCTGGCTGGAGAACATGGAGAACCGGCCTGGAGAACCTAGCGAGAGAACATGGCACCAGAACTTGGTTGGAGATCCTGACCAGAACTTCGCTGGAGATCTTGGACAGAACTTGGCTGGGGATCCTGGAGGGAGAACCTCGCTATGCTGATGAACTGAACCCAGTCTCCATGTCATTCATTCTTCGCCGACTCCGTCCACACCTTTGGGGATCCCTGGACCCGTTGGGGTTGGACCCCAACAATATTATAATTTACGAATCGGCACATTGTCATTTTCACATCCTGATTTGAGATAATCCATCAAACCACGATATTTTTTGACTCTCACTTGGATTGGTTTGCTTTGATGAAATTTATCCGATTGGCCTTTATTTTTGAATATGAAACCATGATAAACTGTTGAGTTAATTTTCCTGCCATTAAAATCAGATTGAACGTGTTCCCCACAGAGAGATGAAATCCATAATACTGCATTTGGGTGATTTGTGTCCGTACATTTTGTCTAGTGTTCTTGTCGATTACACTGTTGTCTCTGAGTCTTAATGCAATATCTGTTCCCCAGCCTTTGTCACCATGTGGGAAAAGAATAGGATATGTCATTGCATCTAATGTAGGAAACAGGATATTGACTTGTTTCATTTTAGTGGCATTTGGATTCTTGGGATCTGGTTTACAATGAATGAGCAAGTCCCTTTCAGAAGGAGGCTCTCCATCTTCGTTTCTGAATATGACAGCAACCTCGGTTACAGGGGGAGAATTATATCTACGTGGGTCACTGTTCCGATCGTATTTAATTGCCATTGTTACTTCTGTGGGAGCAATACCTTTTGCTGCTGCTTCAGATTGGGCTTCCTTTTCTACCTCACGTAGCATCTTGTATGATTTTGTTAACTCATTTATTTCATTAAATGAGGTTGTTGCTGTTGATCATGAGTCTTTCTGAGCAGCCCTGGTTTTCTGGCATTGCTGATCTTTTACTTGTAGCTTTGGCTGTATCCAAAATACAGAGTTGAGCAAACTTCTGAGAAACACCATCCGAAGGATGTAAAGTTCCCAGTATGGTGATAAACTTGACCGTGTATTCTAAAACAGTATGGCCCATATCCTGATGGTGATGCAATATTTGCACCCATTGAAGCAAAAACAAAGTCACTATTTATGGAATGGATATTTTCCACGAAATTTTTACTATCAGAATATTCGTTTGTCGTTAATCTTTTTAAATATGTCGCGTAATCTGGAAAATGTATATCATTTGGACAGACTTTCCCTTTGCTACAACATCGAGTAAATTTCCCATGGGATCATTTTTCATCAGAGAAATAGAGTGATGGGCAAAATTCACATCTCACAGTCATTCCACCACAACTATGTTTGAGAATTGCATCCTCATGTGCTACACTTTCGCTGAGAAGGCAGTTCCTACCAGAATTGGTAGTACTTGTTGATGACTGTTCTCTAGACATATTCTGTTGTCGCCACCGCCTTATTTCAACTTCAAAGGCACGTTGGTCATTAGACATTTTCTGTCGATGGCGCCAGTGTTGTTTGACATCAGAGTGACGTTTTCCCAATAGCTGGTCTTCAGATACTTTCTATCTCAGGCGCCGCCTTCTTTCAAGATCAGACACATGTTGCTCTTCAGACATTTTCTGTTGATATCGCCGGCATCTTTTGGCTGCAGAGCTGCGTTGTATCAACAGTTGTTCTTTAGACATAGTCCCACCTCTTTATTGTCATGGTCTGAGATGCAGGTGAATGAGAGTCCTGGGTGTCAGGCTGCTGAGAGCTGTCTGAACAATGGCTGATTCTGGCTGATTCTATCAGTTTCCTCCCTGCTGTCAGTTTCCACAGCTGTGATGAAGATGCTGGGGTGACAGAGGGAGCCACGTCCTCCAAGCCACCCTCTCTCTTGCTCTGCTCTATGTCCAGCAGCCTCCTGCTCAGCCAAGTCTTCCAAACCTCCTGCTCTCCGCCCGCTCTCCAGCTCTGCTCTCCTCCAGCCAAGGTCCTGGGAGCTCGTAGGCGTGGCTTGGTGCGGCCGACCTCGCCTCCCAGGGCCAGAAAATGTTCCGGGAGCCCGTGACTGCCTTTGCCTCCTGGGGCCCTTGACATCTGTGTATGCAAATTAACAGGCCATCTTTGTCAGGTTAATTTGCATATTCACTCCTGCTTGGCTGGTGGTCGTGGCTTGTAGGCATCGTAGAGAGATGGTCAGTTTGCATCTTTCTCTTTTATTAATATAGACTAGAGGCCCGGTGTACAAAATGCACATGTAGGGTCCCTAGGTCTGGCCAGCGATCAGGTTCCCTGCCTCCCCACCCCTTCCTTCCCTCCGCCTGCCGCCGACTGCCGCCGACATAGGCTGCAGCTGCCTGACGCAGGTCGTCTGCCATGTTCCATGCCACCCCCTGGTGGTCAGCACATGTCATAGTGAGTGATCGAACTCCTGGTATCATGGTTGAACTGCCAAGGGGACACTCTGCATGTTAGCCTTTTATAGAGAGATTATTGACTATTTTCTCTATGCTGTACTTTTTATCCCTGTGACTATTCTCTAACTAGCAACTTGTACTTCTTAATCCCTTCACCTCTTTCACCCAATCCCCCAACACCTCCTAATAGGTACATCTTCACTTCCTTCCATCCAGGCCTGTCCAGGCAAGTATTTTTTACACAAAAGTTTGAGAAACTGTAAAATACTGAAAATATTTTAACTTTTCACTATTTGGCAACAATCATAATTTTATATGAGTTTTCACTTTTAAATCACATACATTTTAAAAACAACTTCAATTGTGTTTATGAAATGTTTACTTGTTCTTAGGGAAAGCTTCAATAATTCTTTGCAATGAGTCGGCATCCCCCAGAGGGGGAAGAGAGAGAAAAGCACATATTCGGCAACCTCTCTGTGCCAGGTCTTTTCAAATACATTATTTTACTGAGTCCTGAGAGCTTTACTGATGGGACCACTATCTTACAGACGAGAAAACGGATGAATGAATCAAATGCTTTTTTCCTTGCTCACCTTGCCCTGATTCCTCTTTACCTTCTTAAGTTCTTTGGATTACACTGTACATGGTGACCCCAGGGCTGTCATACCTAACAGTGTCCCAATTTGCACTAAAGATCAGAGTCCTCCTCCTCCAGGGAAAGCAGAGCCTGAGCACAGGTTCAGGAGCAAAGCCTGGCATGGTGTTAGCTCCATTTCGCCATCTGCTGGCTGTCATCACCCAGTGCATGACCCACATGGCAGAACTAGCTAGAGGTGTCAATGCAAAGGTGCATTTAATCTCCATAACATCATTTTGCAAACATAATTACTTGTCTTGCATGCACTTAGAAACTGTGCCTGAAAGAGATTATGTGCTCCTCACACATCAAGCAGCTAATAAATGACAGGTCTCTTCACTTACAAAGCCAGAACACTTCCTAGCACACCACACTGCCTCCCTCAATGATGTAATCGCGAGGGAACATTATCCACATTGTTCTGTAGTTTCCTTCAAACCATTCAAACTCTAAGGAAAACCCCCACCCAGCATCTTTGCATTGAGTGACCAAAAAGTGTGTTCCAGTGTGATAGCTGCTGGCCATACTTGGACTTATTTTCATGGCCAACCTCCCCACTTGGACCACTTCATCCTGCTCAGACCCATCTGTTCCTGTTTTCTTAGAGGCCCAATGGGAACAAGTAAGCTCTATCCTAATGAGGATTCAACCCAAACCACCTCTCTTTCCCCTAATCAGGACCCACAGAGCCCTATCCTGAGGCACCGAGACAGGAGGCCATGGGGCTTCTGACCGGGGAACGCTATTCCTGGGGCTGTCGTCCTTGCCCTGGTTCATGGTTGGACATGGCTGCTAGCTCCACAGAGACTGGGCAGCAGAATGAGTTTTTTTGTTTTTGTTTTTAATATATTTTGTTGATTTCAAAGAGGGAGAGAAAGAGAAAGAGAGAGAGAGAGACAGAGAGAGAGAGACAGAGAGAGAGAGACAGAGAGAGATAAAGAGAGAGAGAGACAGAGAGAGGGAGAGAGAGAGAGAGAGAGAGAGAGAGAAATATCAAAGTTGAGAAAGAATCATCCATTCGCTGCCTTCTGCATGCACCAGAGTGGAGATCAACCCCACAACCCAGGCATATGCCCTGTCTGGCAATTGAACTGTGACCTCCTGGTTCATAGGTAGACCACTGAGCCACAGCTGGACCAGAATGCGGTTTAAAGATTGAAACCCTGGCCCCTCCTTTCCCTAGATCTGTGGTTTTGTGCCAATTCCCACAACCTCAGAGTCTCATTCAAAAATGGGGATAGTAAAGGGGGTGGGGGTGATATTTCCTGCCTCACAGTGTTTTCTAAGGATTAAATGAGATTGTGTTAAGGACCCAACCCAGTGCCTGGCACATAACAAGTGCTCAGTAAATGGTAGCCAGGAAATAGGTGAGGTGTTTGTGCTAGATATGCACCTTCCCTGAGTCCCTGGGGTCAGTAAGGAGCACTGGATCCGTGGAGGTGGAGGTCTTGAGGCCTGGGCACAGGCACACATCCTGTTGGCTTTAGGCTTTGCCACTTCTTGGCTGTGGGCCATTTGGTGACCTTGTGTGTTCGCTCTGTAAGGCCTGTAGTCTTTAGTCAGCCTATTTGTAAGGCTTTAGATTCATATTTCCTACTGGCTCATAAGGAACCTTTTAAAATGTCATAAACAATAAGACCCTCCTCAGATAGCAGAAGTGCTCAGGAAACCACTGATTGTGATTGCCTGTGCTGCTCTGCGGCTGACCTCATGGGAGGGGGATGAGCAAGAAGAGCCTCAGGGTCCACTCCTCCTCTCCCGTCTTCCACCACTACATGAAGCGAATTTAATTCCTGTCGCCTCGAAGAAGGAAATAAACAAAAACTGGAAAGGAGCAGGTCAGACTCTCACATGACTTTGTGTAAGAAGCTCCACCTTTCAAACAAGGAGACTCCACTGGAGAAGAAACAGACGCTTCAGGAAGTCAGTGTTTGTGCAAAGCTGTAGCCGAGAGTCTCTGTTCCTCTCCTCCCCAAAGGTGAGCAAAGCTCTGGAATCACAGAGGAGATGAGCCCGTTCTCCAAGCAGTCTGTCCGGATCCGAGAATAAGTGCATTCGGGGTTAGAGCATCCTCTATCCAAGAGTTGGGAGCAGGAAGCCTGGGGTCTGATCTCCTCCCATCAGGCCTGGCAGCCTCATACCAAAACCTAAGCCCAGGTCTCACATGCTAGGCTGAAAAAAGAAAAGGAAAAAAAGCTCAATGGCTACATGTGTGAGGGGTAGGTTTTGTAGGCTGAGGACATGTACGGATTTCCAATGTCTAGACTCAGACTTTTTCCTTAAGGTGTTTTTTTAAAATTTTTATTTATTTATTTATTTATTTTTAATATATTTTTATTGATTATTACATATGTGTCCTTATTCACACGTTACCCCCTACGCCCCCTCCTCGCTCATGCCCTCACCCCCACCCCCGTTGTCTGTGTGCATTGGTTAGACCTATATGCTTCCATATAAGTCCTTTGGTTGATCTTTCCCCCTTCCCTCCACCCTCCCCTACCTTCCCTCCAAGGCCTGACAGTCCAATCAATGCCTCTCCGTCTCTGGATCAGTCCTTGTTCATCAGTTTATGTTGTTCATTATATTCCACAAATGAGTGAGATCATGTGGTATTTATCCTTCTCTGACTGGCTTATTTCACTTAGCATAATGCTCTCTAGTTCCATCCATGCTGTGGCAAATGGTAAGAGTTCCTTTTTCTTCTTCCTCTTCTTATAGAATACCTTTCAGCATTTCATATAATGCTGGTTTGGTGGTGATGAACTCCTTTAGCTTTTCCTTATCTGTGAAGCTCTTTATCTGACCTTCAATTCTGAATGATAGCTTTGCTGGATAAAGTAATCTTGGTTGTAGGTTCTTGCTATTTATCACTTTGAATATTTCTTGCCACTCCCTTCTGGCCTGCATGGTTTCTGTTGAGAAATCAGCTGACAGTCGTATGGGTACTCCCTTGTAGGTAACTGAGTTTCTTTCTCTTGCTGCTTTTAAGATTCTCTCTTTGTCTCTTGCTCTTGGCATTTTAATTATGATGTGTCTTGGTGTGGTCCTCTTTGGATTCCTTTTGTTTGGGGTTCTCTGCGCTTCCTGGACTTGGAAGTCTATTTCTTTCACCAGGTAGGGGAAGTTTTCTGTCATTATTTCTTCAAATAGGTTTTCAATATCTTGCCCTCTCTCTTCTTCTGGTACCCCTATAATTCTGATGTTGGTACGCTTGAAGTTGTCCCAGAGGCTCCTTACACTATCTTCATATTTTTGGATTCTGTTTTCTTTTTGCTTTTTCGGTTTGGTATTTTTTGTTTCTTCGCATTTCAAATCTTTGACTTGATTCTTGGGATCCTCTTGTCTGCTGCTGGATCTCTGTATATTATTTTTTATTTCAGTCAGTGTATGCTAATTTCTAGTTGGTCTTTTTTCATATCCTCCAGGGTCTCACTAAATTTGTTGGCGGTTTCCATGAAATTCTTGAAAAACCTTAGAAATGTGGTTTTGAACTCTATATCCAGTCGTTTGCTGTCCTCCATTTCTGTCATTTGTGACCTGTTTCTTTGTCTTCGCATTTTGCCTGCTTCCCTGTGTTGGTAGAGTGGTTTTGTGTGCTAGGTGTCCTACAGGGCCCAGTGGCTCAGCCTCCCCAGTTACCTGAGGTGGACACTCTTGGTGCACCCCCTTGTGGGCTTTGTGCACAGTCTTGTTGTAGTTATGCCTTGATTGTTGTAGGTGTCACTGGAAGGAATTGACGTCCAGGCCAATTGGCAGTGAGAATCAGCTGTGTCTGCCAGTGGGAGAACTGTGCTGAAGACACCCTTCTGGGGCAAGACATGCTTCAGTGGGGCTTTGGTGCTCACTGAGTCTGCCCCCTGAGTGTGTTCCTTATGAATCTGAGGAGTTGTAATCTGGATGGTCCCACTCTGACCACTGGGTACACTGGCTCTTGGGTCTAAGGAGGTGCTAATTCAGCCTCTTCCTGAGGTTACCCAGCAGGAGCTACGAAGAGATATGCAGATTCCCCTTCCTTTTTGGGGGTTTGTGGGTTCCCAGATGAGGCCCAGCTGTGAAGCAATGCAAGCTGCTGTGGGGCCTTGGGCCTTCTCTTGGAAGTTCTGGGTCTGTCTGGCCCAGCTGCAATTTGTTAGGTAATTTTCAGGTTGCAAAGGGCCTGGGCATTCATATGCAAAAGCCTTTGCCGCAGCCTGGATGGGCGGGGTCTCGGAAGCAACAGGGTAGAGCAAGCAGCTATGGCTGATTCTCAGCCATGCCCTAAGGGGCCGCGCCTCTCAGTGTCCCGGTAATTGCTGCCAGTACCTCTGAGGGAAAGCCGCCCTCAAGTTCCGAGTTCTGCCTGCTGCTAGACCGTCAAGTTTCTCCCCGCATGAGCCCTGGGTCCCCAGAGATTTCCCTGAACCGGAGTTCAGAGCAGTCAGGAGCTTGTGACTCCCTCCGGATTCAAAAAGACAGCCGCATCCTCAGGTGCCAGCCCCTTTGTGCTCGCGCCGGAGCCTCCGTACCTCTGCACTTTACTTTCGTAGCTCCTCTGAGTCTCAGTGTGCTTTTCTCTTTTCTTCTAGTTGTAGAATTTCCACTCAGCCAGCCTTCCTGTGGTTCTGGAGGATGTCCATTCTGTCTTTTAGTTGTATTTTTGAAGTTGTTGTCAGAGGCAGCAATTTCCGGTGTTTACCTATGCCGCCATCTTGGTTTATCCGTTATTGTGTTTTTTATTGCATTAAAATACACATAACAAAATTTAACATCATAACCATTTTTATTTATTTATCTTTTAAAAATATATTTTTCTTGATTTCAGAGTGGAAGGGAGGAGAGGGAGATAAAAACATCAGTGATGAGAGAGAATCATTGATTGGCCGCCTCCTGCACACCCCCTACTGGGAATCAAGGCTACAACCTGGGCCCCTCATATTCATTTTTAAGCGTATAGTTCAGTGGTATTAAACTCACTCATATTGTTGTGTAGCCATCACCACCACGCATCTCCATAACTCTTTTCATCTTGTAAATCTGAAAGTCTATGCCATTAAACAATAACTCCCCATCTCTCCTCCCCACCAGCTCCTGGAAACCACCTTTATACCTTCTGTATCGACGATTTGACTACTCTAAGTACTTCATATAAGTGGAACCACACAATATTTGTGTTTTGGAGTGGCTTATTTCACTTAACATGATGTCCTTAAGGTTCACCCATGTTGTGGCATACTGAAGAATGTCCTTCCTTTTGAAGGCTTAATAATATTTCCTTATATTTATATCCTACATGTTGCTTATTCATTTATTGGTCAATGGACACTCAGGTTGTATCCATGCTTAGCTTATGGATCATGCTGTTATAAACATGAGTGTACAAATAGCTCTTTGAGGTCCTGCTCCCAAGTCTTTGGGGTATATACCCAGAGGTGGAATTGCTGGATTATGTGGTAATTCTATATTTAATTTTTTGAGGAACCTCTATATTGTTCCTCAGTTAATTTTTTATATATGTGTGATGGTTGGTGTAGACACCTGGATATTATCAAGTAGTAATATGTCATGAGAACTTGCCATATTTCCAATTTTGTGAATGTCACTAGAAATCAACTATTTATGGAGACATTTTGTTTAGTTCTTCACAGAAATAAAGGTTTTATCAGGTAGGTGAGGTGGTCCTCACTTCCATGTACATGAAAACATTTGAGGAGCTTTTCTGAACTTCCCCATTGGCAGTTCCCCATTGGTGGGTCTGAGATGGGGTCGAAGTGTTTGCAAAGCATGGGCTTCCTTCAAGTCTCAGTCCCTTCATCTGTGACATGTGGTGGCCAATGGAAGTGACCCCACAGCTTAGGAGGCTTCAGTGAGGTGACAGGTGTGATACAGGCACAGGTCCTGGTGTGTAACCATAGGCTTAATGGAGCCCAGTACCGTTTTTGTTGAAGGGAGGCCTCCTTTGCAGCCTAGCAGCTCCCATTCTTGAACTGCAGAATCAGCAAAACCAGGAGAGGCCAGAACCCTTGCTCCATGTGGTAGAGTAGCACATACCAGAGTATATTTCCATATGTAATTTCCACTAATTAAATTTTTGCATAACTGCCATGAGAGTTCTTTGCCCTGCATTCCCATCTGGGTTACATCCCAATGGAAATATGGGAATACACAGCTTGAAATATTGCATTAAAATTTTAACTTGGGAAAGCAAGAATGCAAATTCATCAGGTCAGTATTTGGGAAATTAGTGCCTCCTTCACTGCTGGAGGGTGTGTAAATGGGTGCAGCCTTTTTGTAGGGCAATTTGGCAATATCTTCCAACTCTACAGTAAACATATCCTTTGTATTTCCATGCTTAGGCATCTTTTCAGGGGGAAATATTGACACATATAAACAAAGAAGCAAAAACAAAGTATATCATGCAAATAGCATGAAACCATTAATGAAAAAGAAACCTCCTAAATATTCAGCAATTGAAATATGTTTAAATAAATTATGAATCACTTATATAATAGAATATTAGATAGTGGCTATTTTAAAAGGGGGGGATACTAACATGGAAATCTCTCCAACACATAATGTTAAGCACAGCCAGTGTGGTTCAGTGGTTGATCATCGACCTATGAACCAGGTGGTCACCGTTTGATTCCTGGTCCGTGTACAGGCCCAGGTTTAGGTCTCAATCCCTAGTAGGAGGCATGCAGGAGGCAGCTGATCCTCTCTCATGATTGATGCATCTGTCTATGTCTCCCTCTCCCTTCCTCAGTCAATAAAAAATATATTTCAAAAAGACATAATGTTAAGTAAATAAAGCGAAACAATACTGTACAATATAACTTCATTTCTGCAGCAAAGATACATATTTGCATAGACATCTGTGTGTTTGTAAAGTATAAGAAAGTACTTAGGAAAATACATACCAAACACATGAGAAAGTATTTATTAAGATGATGTTAATTAAGTGATAGTAGTTGTGTCTAGTCACTTTTAGAGAGGGATTAGGGAGTTCTCCCCTTACCAAGAGTGCTCTGTAGGGTTCTCCTGCAAGTTGTTTGGGGCTGTGCACCTTGGCCCCACACACGCACCAAGGCCATGCTACTGAGCAGTCTGGCATCTGGCCAGACACCTCGGATTTGCATTTGGGCTTGCTGTTTGTTTTGCTCTTTGTTGTTCTCTGTGCTGCCTTGGGCAATATTTCTCCACCCTGTACCGAGCTGCATGTCTTCTTCAGATACTCTGGTCCCTCCTTCAGCTGTAGGGGTCCTGGGTGTTGTACCCTTTGAGCATCCAAAGAGTCTGAGATGCTGGGTGTGAGCTAACTACCTGGGATGGCTGGTCGAGCCCTCCTCTCTTGGCTCACTTAGTGTTCCTGTGATCTAAGAGTACCTCATCCTGGCCTCCACACAGATGCTCATGAGGTGCCTGTCCCAGATCTGACCCCCAAGGACAAAGCAGGCTTCTCTTCATTCCTATAGTCATTGGAGTTTTACCTTTACACCCCCTTCTCTGAAATTCTGTAACATTCTTTTCCTGTCGTCCAGCTCATTGTAGCTCACCCACACAGGCCTCTCTCTAGCGACCTCTCAGTATGGAGCAGGGTAGGCTCGGAGACCACCCGCCATCAAGAGTGGACCCTGTCTCTCCATCCCCAACGGCCCTGCCAGCTTGTGGTCTTTGAACATCCATCTCCTCAGATGAGCGACCTTACTACCTACCTTTGTGATGAAGGGGAGGTCCTCATTCCACCCCTACTTGGGGATCTCAGCCCTGGATGGCTCCAAAGCACAACCCGTTCACCATCTCTCCCAGAAGCACATTGAATCCTCCTGGAACGGGACCTCCAGGAGGCACCAGGTGGAATAACACGTAGCTTCATAGTTTATGCTCTTACTGTGAAAATCTCAATCATACACAGAAAATTCTTTTCTTTGGCCACTTTTTCTAATGACACCAGGGAAAATGGTGCCAAGTTTTGTTGTAGCAATGCCTGAACTCTCCTGTTTGGATTTGCATCTACAAGAAAACGTACCATAATTAGATAGAAACCAGTTATGAAATAGAACAAATTAACTAGATTATGTTGTACATTTCCTGTTGTATTGCCCAACCACACACTCCCCTCTGGTGTCACTGAGCGTATAAATTGGGGCTGGGTTCAGTGTGTGCATTCACATCAAAGGCCACCATGAAGACAGGCACAGCCTTTGTTCTAGTGGCTTTTGTCATCTTGGGGATGGAGATGGCCTTCGCTCAGAGAGGTGGTCATGGAGGTAAGGGTGCTGAGGAATCCTACCTGAGAGCAGAGGAGGCTCAGAGCCCAGCTTCTTACCTGGGATGGTGGGCTCAGGAACAGGCTGCAGAGTGGAGATTTGGCATTGATCAGAACCACTTTCTTTAACATTCAGAAGTGATCACCATGCGTTTACCATTCTTACTTTTTTATTTAATTCTCCCCTGAAGATATGCTTATTGATTTTAGAGATAGAGGGCAAGGGATATATATATATATATATATATATATATATATAGAGAGAGAGAGAGAGAGAGAGAGAGAGAGAGAGAGAGAGAGAGAGAGATATCAAAGTGAGAGAGAACATCGATTGGTTGTCCACCATACATGCCCCAAGTGGGGATAGAACCTGCAAATTTTCGTTATATGGGGCGATGCTGTAACCAACTGAGCCATAGAAGCCAGGGCCGCATCTTCTTATCAGATCAGGTGGGGCCTTATTAAAAGTTGGGGCTCTCTCTACATGTGCCTGGGATGTAGGGCTCCAACAAGGAGTAGCTCCGGGATGAACATGGGGTACGTGTGAGGTGGAAAGACGGATGTCTGGGATCAGAGATGTTTCTAATATCTTCTTCTAAAGTGGAAAGAAGAGGCTTATGACAGAGCAGGTTTCTTGCCTGCTGGGACTGGGCAGCCTTTGCAGCAGGGAGAACATTCTCCTAAGGGCCTGACTGAAAATGGGGGCTTCAGTGTGAGGATGGAGCTGCCGAGGCTGAGGGAGGGTCCAGGAGTACAAAGGAAGGAATGAAAGAGGTGGGAGTCCTGCCAGCACTGAGCCTGTCGACCTCTAACAGCAGTTCTCATACCTGGTTAGTGACTATTCCAAACTCCACAAACACCATTGTATGTTTCAGGGCACTGCCCCAGGGTGCCCAAAGGAACCTATGGGAATTGTGCTGTCCGCTGCAGAGGAGATAACTCATGTCCCAGGGGAATGAAATGCTGCAGCAATGGATGTGGCCGTGAATGCAAACATGCTATCTATTATGTGAGTATAAATCGGTCAAGAGCTGACAAGGGTGTTAACATCTCCCCAGTGGACTTTCCTGGGGCCAATGGATGTTCCCATGTGCACAGCACATAATAATCTGGGTAACTCCAAGAGAAAGAGGTTGGAAGTGAATGGCAGAAGGACACCTGGCTGCATTATCTAAGACCCTCTCCTCGAAGTGAAGCCCTATCCCTGTCTCTGTCCCCGAGGGGGCTCTCAGTTGAGACAAGTAACCATGATCCGAGATTCACAGGTCATTACTGACCCTGGGTTTGTTACCCTCCTTCCCCTTCCCCACCAAGGGGGCTTCACTCTTCCTTGAAAATGGGTGATCCTGGGAGGCAGAGGGAAAGGAAGGAGAACCCCAATTATGGAGTATCTCCTGTGTCAGTCAGGCATTGTGCTGAAGTTGAGATGAAAAGGTAAACACAGCTAGTTCATGGAGACAGAACTATGTAGATAATTACAACCCAGGGTGACCACAGCTTTGCACAAATTTCTACTAAGGTCTGTGGAGGCACAGGGAAGAGTTATGGTTTCGCCTCGGTGGGTGGATCAGTGCAGGTTGGTAAGATTGTCAGAGAGTAGAGACCTTTTAAGGAACAGCTTAAAGGAGGCATACAGTTTTCCACAGTAAGGAAGGGCAGTACAGATGATGGGGAAATGTGGGTCCTACGCTGGAGATGGGAAAGTGATTGAGATTGTGGTCAGTAGAAGTTGCAACATCTCAGGAGAGGATCATCCAAGCCAGGGTCCAGAAAGGAATGAGCTGCCTTGCCAAAGAGTTTGGTTTACTGCTGGAGGTTTCTGAGCAGAGGAAATGTCATGGTGAAATTTATATTTTAAAAGGATGGTGTTGATGACCCTGTGGAGGAAGAATGGGGGATGTAAGCGTGCCTGGAGACCAGCCGCAGAAGATTGCTCATGAATGCATGGATCCAGTGCTTGGCATAACATTTTCCACACACCATTCTTGGCAAGTGCCTATCCCTTGACGTGCAGTCTCAGAAGATGAAGATCTAAAATGGTGGAGTGGCTGATTCTAAAGAGCTTGTATCCAAAATAAATTTTATCTGTGGCATTATTGAGAGTGTGTCATTCTTCTCATTTAGACATTCTTTCTAGTGGACCCTCTGTAGATGAACAGAACGGATTGTGTGCCCTGTACTGAACCCATGAATACAAGGCACTCAGGATAGATCAGAGGCAAAGTCTGCCAGCTAGTTGCTTTCCTCCTTCCATGTCCATGTATCTAAACAGGGCACAGGGCATCATAATATTTTCTCAAGCATTCTGTGAATATGATTTTGGTCAAGAAAAAAAATGGCCTAGCACATAACAGGTCTATAGTAGCAGCATCTATTAGGGCTGACTCAGAAGGAGTAGTAGCAGACGCAACTGTGGAGATAATCTATTCTAAGGCAATACACTGACATTGTAGCAGGACTGGATGCCTAACACTATGAGAGCAACCCTGGCCCTTGGAATGTGGGGCTTTGAGTGGCGTGGGCTGGGAAGTGATTAGATGTTAGGATAAGTTGGGACATAGGCTCTGTGGTTGGAGTCTTTGATTCAGAGTTTTCCTGAGGCAGAGGATAAGCCTGGGTCTCCCTTAGAAGCCCTGACAAAAGCGATGGTCTGGGCTGACCCTACAAGCTCCATCTCCCAGCGCTCTCTGTTCACTTTTCCACCTCGATTGCCCCACGTAGCCTCTGCCATGGTCTGCCCTGCCTGCTTGTCCCTGCTGTCTAGCACATCTTATAACCCCGGCGGCCCATGGCCTCGCCAGCATTTGCATTGGAATGAGGGCATATTAGCTTTTATATCTTCTTTTACTGGCAGGTCAACCACACCCCTAATCCCACCCTGCGTCTGTCTCTCTTGGTCATTACTGGGGATTCATGAGCACACCCATACCATGTTGTCAAACAATTTCACCTATTATCTGCCATTCTGAGTGCCAAGGTATGACCTTCCCCTGCAAAGATACTTGAGGATGGCATCCTACAACGTCCACTTTTGTTTCTGACCTTTAGTTAGTCCTGAAGTCTATACAGGTTTTGTAGGCATGCAGACGTGTCAGACTCTGTGGTCACCCAGATTTTGTGGCCATATGTTAGAGGAGGATAATTAACACTCACCAGCACAGGCACTTTCACATGTAGTATCTCACTTTACACTCACCACAACTCTATGATATCATCTCAGTAGCAGAATTTTTTGTAAATTTTACAGATGAAGAGACAGAGGGTCCAAGTAGCTAAATGACTTGCCCAACATTACACTCCTGTTTAAAAATTTTGTTTTTATTAAAGGTTTCTGGGAGAAGAGGGGTGAGGGAGAGATAGATAGAAACATCAATGATGAGAGAGAATCATCAATTGGTTGCCTCCCACATGCCCCCCACTGAGGACTGAGGCCACAAGTTGGGCAAGTGCTCCTATCAGAATTGAACCATGACCTGCTGGTTCATAGGTCAATGCTCAACCACCAAACAAAATCACTCAAACCCAACACTCTTAATGAGTAGAGGAGCCAGTCTTCTCCTCCATGTCTGCTTGGCTTTTAGGTAAATGCTCCATGCCCTGTACCATGCTGACCTTCTCTCCGAAAGAGGGAAGATATTCACTGGCAGGGCTCTCCTGGTCAGGTGTTACAGTCTTAATAGAGGTCATGTATGGATTATCTATGTTTCATATTTAACAGCAGGACAGGGAGGGTGGAGCAAAAGGGCATTGACTGGGTCTTTTCTCTTTCCACACCGTCATCTGCAACGGGCTTTATAAGCTTTAAAGGAAAGGTTTCCCAGAACCCTTTGGGATTCCACTGCCCACCCATATTTATATTTTTAAAAATGAAGAATTACATGTATATATTTGGTAGGCATTTTTCAGTCAGCCAAATCTCTTTATCACCTCTGAGCTGGCTGCTTCTCCCATGTACAGCCTATGTGTGGCCTCCTGACCACCCATCATTCCCCAATTCTATGCCATAAAGTAGAGTTGGCCCCACCTCCCTAACACAGCAGCAATGTACCTATGTGTGTAGTTGGGTCACAGAAATCTGAGACTTCCTCCAACCTGGCCAGGTAGCTTTTGAGTCTTTGCCCTCACCATCAGTGCCTTCATACTTTAGACAAGGAAGTCATATAAAAGCCTGTTTTGGGAAAGACTTTTCCAAGTGCTCTTTTTTATGTGATTATTTATTTACCTTCTTGAAATGCCAAGCTCCAGAGCACACTCAAGGCGTAGCACATGCATAAGGTCTGCTTACTTGGGCTGTTCCTCTTGCACTGGTTTTTGCTCTTCTGGAAGTCTGTTAACAGATAGTGGTAGGAAGGTATCCCTGGAGGCAATGCCTTTCAAAGTTTGTTTCTTTTAGAAAAGTATATGTTTTCATTGACTTTAGATAGGAAGGGAAAGGGAGAGAGAGAGATAGAAACATCAATAATGAGAGAGAATCCTGTATTGGCTGCCTCCTGCACACCCTCCCACTGGAGATCCAGCCCATAACCTGGGCATGTGCCCTGACCAGGAATCGAACCATGTCCTCCTGGTTCTTAGGTCGATGCTTAACCCCTGAGCCACACTGATCAGGACAAAGTTTGTTTCTTATTTCCAAATGAGCCCTTGACTTTGAGAAAAAAAACATCACAGATCCCACAAAGGGCCTTTCGATGGAATGAACCGAAAGCCTTATTCTCTTGGAAGTCATATCCACTCCTTGCAAAGTGATTGAGAAAACAAAAAATGATACCCATAGAACCAATAAGCCAATAACAACCAGTCCACTCTTGCACTTAACAGCTCTCCCAGCCCAGTTTACACTGAAAGTTAGCTTATTTCCACATTCTTTCACCAAATAATCATTTAACCAAATCTCAGTGTGTGAGGGCTAGGTGCAGCATGAGCTGTTTGGACAGGCTGTGTGGGAAGTGTGAGTAGATCAGA
Organism: Myotis lucifugus; assembly: GCF_000147115.1. NCBI lineage: Eukaryota > Metazoa > Chordata > Mammalia > Chiroptera > Vespertilionidae > Myotis > Myotis lucifugus. Next base: position 3,732 of record NW_005873794.1, on the reverse strand, counting down.
ATGGGAATGTTGGCTATGGAGTTGGGAAATGTGCTATTTTATTTCAGGAGGACTTTCTCACTGAGGTATACACTCTGGGTCTCAGTCCTTACAGGACCTGGGAGAAATTTGACAGGTCCTATTTTAATCGAAGATTAATTAATAGAGCTTTGTTTGTAAGGACAAATAGTTTATTTTTAAACTTTTTTTTTTAAATATATATTTTATTGATTTTTTACAGAGAGGAAGGGAGAGAGATAGAGAGTTAGAAACATCGATGAGAGAGAAACATGGATCAGCTGCCTCCTGCACATCTCCTACTGGGGATGTGCCCGCAACCCAGGTACATGCCCTTGACCGGAATCGAACCCAGGACCTCTCAGTCCGCAGGCCGACGCTCTATCCACTGAGCCAAACCGGTTTCGGCTAAACTTTTTATTATGGGAAAATGTAAACACATTCAAAGCAGACAGAATAGTATAATGATATACCACATACCCATCACCCAGCTTCACCCACTGTTAATGTGTAATCATTCTTCTTTCTTAATCCTATTCATGTCCCTTCATCTCATGCTATTTTGAAGAAAATTCCGGGCATTATTTTTATGACATACTAGAGGCCTGATGCATAAAATTCGTGCAAGAGTAGGCCTTCCTTCCCCTGGCTGTGGGCACCAGCTTCCCTCTGGTACCAGGGACCCGGGCTTACTATATGTTTTGTATTTAGAAAGGTTTATATTTTTGTTGTAATAGTTATCTTATACTAGCACCTTTAAATATTACCTTTCCTCCCTTCTTTTATTGTGGATGATTATCTGTAAGTGAACTACTATGAGTAATAGTCATAATAAACTTATCTAATTTCATCTTTTTCTTCCACCCCTTCCCTGCCCCCCAACCCCAACAACTTTGCTCTAGATTGTCTTAATTCAGGGTGAACACTTTGGAAGTTATATAAATGTCTTTAAGGATGTTGTACATCTGAAACTAATGTAATATTGTATGTCAACTGTAACTGATAATAAAACAGGAAAAACTGTCCTGATTATTCTTGATTTTTAGGACTTTCAGATAAGTTTTAGTATTAGTTTATGAATTTTCATTTAAAAATCTAAGATTTTCACTGGAATTACATTAAATTTCAATTTTGAGAAAACTTATATCTTCATGTTTGAATTTTCTAATCCATGAACACCATATACGACTCTGTTTATTACGATCTTTTCAGTTTTTTCTTAGTAATATTATGTAGTTTTCTGAATATAATTTGTTAGATTTATACTTAGGTAATAGATTGACTTTTGGATGACACTGTGAAGGCATTTAAAATTTTATTCTTCAAGTGTAAGACTTAAAAGCTTTTAACTAGTCTTTCCTCTCCTCAGGCATCTGGGAGCACCAATGCAGAGCAGGCAGGGACTGTGGGCAAGGAGAACAGTGCATCAGGGAGGTCTGTGGTCACGTCTGCTCCCCCATGATTCAAATCGGTAAGTCTTTTTTAAATTTCAATTTCGTTATTTTTAATTTTAAAATTACACTTTATTTCAGGTATTATTGTACATTGGGGTCAAGTGCACAGCATAGTGACTGGACAATCATATACTTTACAAAGTGTTCCCCCTGATATTTTCAGAACCCAGCTGTCACCACACATAGTTATTATAATACTAGAGGCCTGGTTCACCGGTCGAATTTCTCTGCTCGGCCTGCAGGAATCGGGACAAAACCTGCAGTCGAATGCCACCTGCCACTCCTGCTCATCCCAGCCCCACTGCGCCTGCCACAGGCTCTCTCCCAGTCAGTCCTGTTCTGGAGAGTCTTGCACTGCTCCAGTGGAGCTCGCAAACCATGAGCCCTGTGTCTGACACCCGTCCTGAGGAGGGCGCGGGGGCCTGGATGTGATTGGGCCCTCCAGGCGGGTGGTGGGACACCCTTGCTGGCCCAGGATCAGGATCTGTCCTCTGCAACTCTCCCCCACTGATGTTCCTGCTGGTTGTCTGGAGCCACCTGGCAGCCGCTTTTATATCATTTCTCCCTTGCGGAGCTTCTAGGAAGTGGAGCTGGCCACAGTGTCTGAGGCTATCTTCCTGGAAGCTGACAGTGTGGTCAGGATTCTGCTGGCGGCACTGGTCCATGGGTGCCTGGCTGTTCTCTGGAGATTGGACCTCCAGGACTACTGAGGGAGTGAGTGGCTGCTGCAGGGCTAGATGGCCCACAGGGCTGAACGGTGCTCCCGCTGTGGGAGCGCACTGACTACCAGGGGGCAACTCCTGCATAGAGTGTCTGCCCCCTGGTTGTCTGTGCTCATCATAACGAATGGTCGTTCGGTTGTTTGGTCACTTAGGCTTTATATATATCTACACTAATAAAGAGAAACATGATAATTAGCGTACGACCGCTACCCTTCCCATTGGCTAATCAGCATATTCTTATGCAAATCAGCTGCCAACTAAGATGGCTTGCATTCGGGAGGCAAATGGCTAATTTGCATACGGGAGGCAGGCGGCAGGTAAGAGCTGCGGGGTGGGCAAAGGCCGCCCTCCCCCACCCCCCAGCCGGTGATCGCTATTGGAAAACCCGGGGGCAACCCCGGTCCCCACTGGGGCCGGGGTTCCGGCTGCCTGCGCGGAGTGATCCCATTGGCGATCGGAGGGTGGGAGGGCCGG
>NW_005873794.1:0-985 GCF_000147115.1 Myotis lucifugus | reverse complement strand
TCGCAGGTCGGGAAGGGGCTGGTCTGCTCCAAGCATCGCCATGGAAGATCCGACATGCTGGTCTGAGGGGAGGGAGTCCCTTCGCGGATCGAAGGCATGGGAGATCGCAGGTCAGGACAGGCAGCAATCCCGGAACGCTCTGCAGCTAGGGTTGCTGCCTGGCCTGCGCCCAGGTCCTCCCTTCCTCCTCAGCGGGGGGCCTGTACCCAGCAGCGACTGCAGAGGGAGAGGCCTGTACCCATGTTCTTTGTTCTGCGTGTCATAGACCCGCAGCCCCAAGCCCCGCCATCAAGGTGCTGGGGCTGCTGGGGGTATCAGAGACACAAACCCGCAGGCGCGGCACCCAGCAGACCCAAGGCCTTCGTGGCAGCACTAAGGAGCAGCAAGCCGAGTGGTAGGAAGCAGAAAGCAGGTGGGCAGTAACGAGGGAGGGGTCCCGGACTGCAAGAGGGCACATGCTGGGCTAAGAGACCCCCACCCATCCCCAGTGCATGAATTTCTAGTATATATACTAGAGGCCCAGTGCACAAAAATTTGTGCACTTGGGGGTTGGGGGTCCCTCAACCCGGCCTGTGCCCTCTCGCAGTCTGGGGCCCTTGGGGGTGACCACTTGCTGGATTAGGCCGGCTCTCCGGGGGATTGGGCCTAAGCTGGTAATCAGACATCCCTCTGGCAGCCCAGCAACCTCCGGGGGATGTCCACTTACCAGCGGGGAGCAGACCTAAGCTGCAGTCAGACATCCTTAGTGCTGCTGAGGAGGCAGGTGAGGCTCCCACCACCACTGGTGTACTGGCAGCCATCAGCCTGGCTCGTGGCTGAGCAGAGCTCCCCCCTGTGAGAGTGCACTGACCACCAGAGGGCAGCTCCTGCATTGAGCATCTGCCCCCTGGTGGTCAGTGTGTGTCATAGTGACTAGTCATTCCCAGTCTTTCTGCTGTTAGGGTCAGTTTGCATATTACCCTTTTACTATATAGGATAGAGGCCT